>NW_022162456.1:0-5688 GCF_008728515.1 Papio anubis | reverse complement strand
AAGCCTGTAATCCCAGCACTTTGGGAGGCCGAGACGGGCGGATCACAAGGTCAGGAGATCGAGACCATCCTGGCTAACCCGGTGAAACCCCGTCTCTACTAAAAAATACAAAAAACTAGCCGGGCGAGGTGGCGGGCGCCTGTAGTCCCAGCTACTCGAGAGGCTGAGGCAGGAGAATGGCGTGAACCCGGGAGGCGGAGCTTGCAGTGAGCTGAGATCCGGCCACTGCACTCCCGCCTGGGCGACAGAGCGAGACTCCGTCTCAAAAATAAAAATAAAAATAAAAATAAAAATAAAATAAAATAAAATAAAATAAAATAAAGAAGTACCGTCGTTATTCCCATTTTACAGATGAGGAAACTGAGGCACAGGGGGATTGAATAACTTACCCTAAATCCCACAGTAAGTAGTGGACCTGGGATTTAGACCCAGACTGTTAGGCATTGAAGAGTATATTCTCAGCCTTCGTGCTCTGCTGGGACCTCTGGAAGGAGAGGCACCCTGGGAAGGATTGGGGTCTGAGAGGCTTGGCCTCCAGGACCCAGCAAACTCTGTTCTTGGAAAAGGATTGGAAAGAGTATTTGAATTAGCATTTTTCTTTCTTTCTCTCTCTCTTTCTTTTTTTTTTTTTTTAAACAGAGTTTTGCTCTTGTTGCCCAGGCTGGAGTGCAATGGTGCAATCTCAGCTCACTGCAACCTCCGGTTCCTGGGTTCAAGCGATTCTCCCGCCTCAGCCTCCCAAGTAGCTGGGATTACAGGCGCCCGACACCAGGCCAAGCTACTTTTTGTATTTTTAGTAGAGACAGGGTTTCACCATGTTGGCCAAGCCGGTCTCAAACTTCTGACCTCAGGGGATCCACCCACCTCGACCTCCCAAAGTGCTGGGATGACATGCCCGGCCAGAATTAGCATTTCCATAGCGAAAGCACCATGGCACTTCAGGCCCAGGCCAGCAGGGGGAGGCACGGGAGGTTGTCCTGCCTTTAGCCCAAGCCAGGTGCTTTAGGAGCAGATGGTGGTTCAGAGGCACACCTGGGGAGGGCACGGGAAAGGATGTGATGGGTCCAGCTGGTGCCAGAACCACAGCTCCCCCTCCGTCCCCCGCTCTGTCCCCTACCCGCACAGGTGGGTGTTCCTCTACGAGAAGGGCTACCAGACCTCGAGCGGCCTCATCAGCAGTGTGTCTGTGAAACTCAAGGGCCTGGCCGTGACCCAGCTCCCTGGCCTCGGCCCCCAGGTCTGGGACGTGGCTGACTACGTCTTCCCAGCCCAGGTGAGCTGACTCGGGGCTGCGCCTTCCCCTCACAGGGCCTGTCTCAGAGCTGGGTGGGACCAGCCCAGCTCCTCTTTCTCTCTGGACCTCTGCCGGGCAGAGGCAGCCTGGTGATATCACCCCATGTGGGTGGCAGGGGGTGTAGTGGCTGCTGCGTGTCCTGTGGGCTCTAGGGTCCTGCTGGGGCAGCGTTAGGGCCCTTGAGGCTGTTCTCCCAGCCCACCCTGCCCTCCCCCTGCCCCTCTTCTAGGGGGACAATTCCTTCGTGGTCATGACCAATTTCATCGTGACCCCAAAGCAGACTCAAGGCTACTGCGCAGAGGTGAGAACTTCTGCCCGCCAGCCCCGTTCTCGGACTCACGGGGGAAAATGACCTGCAGACAGTCTCCATGGGCACTGAGAGGACACCAGAGAGCCTTCCTGCAGGGGCCACGGTGGTGCAAACTCGGGCATATATTCACACACAGTAACTGTCAACCCTTGCAGAGCTAAGCCTTCCCGCCCAGCATACGGCGCACCAGGCAGGGTGCCGAGACTGTGCCCACCCCCACCGCCCAGCTGACATTGACAGTGGGCGGCTGGGCATGAGCCCGGCGGGGGGGGGCCTCGGCAGAGCAGTGTGGGGGGAAACGGGGGAAGGAGGCTGTGAGCAGGTGTCACTCCAGAGAGGTCTGAGACTCTGCCCCACGCTCTCCCTAGGGTCCTGGGGGCGGGAGGGGCTCTTCTCAGGACCCCACCCAAGGGGCCTGTGGCCAGCAGCTTTCGCCTCCCCCAGCACCCAGAAGGGGGCATATGCAAGGATGACAGTGGCTGTACCCCTGGGAAGGCCAAGAGGAAGGCCCAAGGTAAGGGGTCAGCCTCCTCCTGTCCCTCCACAGTCCCCCAGCTGCAGGCCCTGGCGTCCTGCAGGCGCAGCTTGGTGCTGACCTGCCTCTCCCCACACCGCTGAGGCGGGTTCCGGGAGGGACTCCCTCCAGCCCTCTCTCCTCCCCGCCCAGGCTTGGCCTGCCCGTCCCGGACCCAGCCACGTGTCTGTCCTCGGCTCCTTTGCTCGAGTGGCCCGTCACTGGAGGCTCCTGGGGAAGGGGCCTGGGGCGGCCTCCTCTACAGCCCAGTTTAGTGCAGGCACCCAGGGGTTTGTCTCTGGCTCCAGGCATCCGCACGGGCAAGTGTGTGGCCTTCAACGACACCTTGAAGACATGTGAGATCTTTGGCTGGTGCCCCGTGGAGGTGGATGATGACATTCCGCGGTAACGCTCTGACCTTCCAGGGAGCTAAGAACAGGGTCCCAGGCCAGACAGAGGGGGGCCTGGGTCTAGAAAGGATCTTGACCCCTTTTTCTGACCCCACCCTCACCCCATCCGCACAACCCAGGCCGAAGATTCCCCTGGGCCCCGGCCACCTTAGAGCACACCCACCCCTCCACCGGCCCAGGGCTGCAGGCGGGTCCCTGAGGCTCGGCCCACCCCCTGCTATGCCAAGCTCTGTGTGGGACACACAGGGGGCCTCCTGGGGAGGGGCGGTGAGTGAGTGTGGTGTCCTCCAGCCCTGCCCTTCTTCGAGAGGCCGAGAACTTCACTCTTTTCATCAAGAACAGCATCAGCTTCCCACGCTTCAAGGTCAACAGGTGCGTGAGAAACTAGGGCAGGAATGCAGGTGGCTGGCCGAGGCTGCTCCGGGAGCTCTCCACAGTCTCTATCTCCCTCCATCTCCATTCCTGCTGGCATGGAAGGAATCAAAGGGGCATTGCGGAGCCTGTGAGGGGTCCCCAGGCTTTGGGGCGTGGCGCGCACCCTCCCGGATGACACACAGCTGCTGTCAACACCTTCCACCCCCATAGGCGCAACTTGGTGGAAGAGGTGAATGCCGCTTACATGAAGACCTGCCTCTATCACAAGAGCCTGCACCCCCTGTGCCCAGTCTTCCAGCTTGGCTACGTGGTGCAAGAGTCAGGCCAGAACTTCAGCACCCTGGCTGAGAAGGTATGGGGCATGGTGCCAGGCAGGCGGGGAGGGCTGGGCCGCAGGATCCTGATAACGGCTTTTTAGGCCCAGTGCATCCTCCCAAGTCTCCTTGGTGAGGGCTGAGTATATTATGGGTCTGTCTCCTGATACTGGGGCCCCCTGAAGGTCAGATCCATGTCTTCAGCGGGTCCTGGCATGGAACTGGCACAAAGGAGGTGTCCAGAATGAACGGATGTGGGCAAACCTTGTCATCTGGATGTTTGTTGATGTCCTGCTTAAAAAAAAAAAAAAAAAAACTAGATAAAAGCAGCTTGGTCAGGTACGGTGGGTCATGCCTATAATACCCACAGAGGCGGGTGGATCACTTGAGGCCAGGAATTCGAGACCAGTCTGGCCAACATGGTGAAACCTCCTTCTCTACCAAATATACAAAAGTCTCTACTAAAAATACAAAAATTAGCTGGGCATGGTGACGCACGCCTGTAATCCCAGCTACTAGGGAGGCTGAGGCAGGAGAATCACTTGAACCCGGGAGGCAGAGGTTGCAGTGAGCCAGATTGCGCCACTGCACTCCAGCTGAGCAATGGAGCAAGACTCCATCTCCAAAAAGAAAAAAAAAAATTGGCGAGGCGCCCAGTGGCCAGCGGTGGCTCCATACCAATCCCAGCACTTTGGGGAGGCCAAGGTGGGTGGATCACCTGAGGCCAGGAGTTTGAAGCCAGCCTGACCAATATGGTGAAACCCATCTCTACTAAAATACAAAAAAAAAAAAAAAAAAAAAAGCCAGGTGTGTGGTGGCGGGCACCTGTAATCCCAGCTACTTGGGAGACTGAGGCACAAGAATCACTTGAACCCTGGAAGTGGAGGTTGTAGTGAGCCAAGATGGTGCCACTGCACTCCAGCCTGGGCAACAACATGAGACTCTGTCTCAAAAAATAATTAATGGCCTGGCGTGTTGGCTCACGCCTGTAATCCCAGCACTTTGGGAGGCCAAGGTGGGCAGATCACCTGAGGTCAGGAGTTCGAGACCAGCCTGACCAACATGGTAAAACCCCATCTCTACTAAAAATACAAAAAAAATTAGCCAGGCGTTGTGGCATGTGCCTATAATCCCAGCTACTCGGGAGTCTGAGACAGGAGAATCGCTTAAACCTGGGAGACAGAGGTTGCAGTGAGCTGAGATCGTGCCACTGCACTCCATCCAGCCTGGGTGACAGAGCAAGACTCTGTCCAAAAAAAAAAAAAAAAAAATACAAAAAGTATCTGGGTGTGGTGGCGGGCGCCTGTAATCCCAGCTACTCAGGAGGCTGATGCAGGAGAGTCGCTTGAACCCAGGAGGTGGAGGTTGCAGTGAGTCGAGATCATGCCACTGCACTGTAGCCTGGGCGACAGAGCGACTCCATCTCAAAAAACAAACAAACAAACAAAAGCAGCTTGAATCCTATAGCCTATGGCCCTGAGAAATCCTGTGCCCTGGGATCCTCACAGTCACCTGGGATTCTGGAGAAGCGGTCCCTACGAGCACAGAACTATCTGACTGGGTTCAAATCCCAGCTCTGCCCCAAATGAGCAGTATGAACTCAGACAAGTCTCTTCACTTCAGTGGGTCTGAGTTTTTGGACCCACCAAGCGGGGAGCAATAATGGTGCCAGTCTCGTGGAGTCGTCCCGAGGGTCAAGTGAGTTGACGCGGTGTGCCTGGCGTGCCTCGCTGCCTGGCATGTGGGAAGTCTATACACCTGTCAGCACGTGTTCCTTATTAGTCCTGCTCTCGCTGTTGCCTATTCAGGAACTAAATCAATCCCTTTTCTGTGATGTTACCAAAATAACCCACTCACGACACATTTGTCTGTCTACAAGGGAGGTCAGCAAACTTTTCTTTCGAGGGCCAGAGAGGAACTATTTTCAGCTTTGCCGGCTATATGGGCTCTGTGCCAACTACCCAAGTCCACTGTGGAAGGGCAAGGGCAGCCACAGACAAGATGCGAACAATGAACCTGGCCATGATCCGGCCCATGGGCCTCAGTTTCCTGACCCCTGGAGGGGGTTCACACCAGAGCAACACACGTGCTGAATGTTAGACCTCCCTGTTCTAAAAACCTCCCTGCCATCAGGGCCAGGCGTGGTGGCTTACGCCTGTAATCTCAGCACTTTGGGAGACCGAGGCGGGCAGATCACGAGGTCAGGAGATTGAGACCATCCTGGCTAACACGGTGAAACCCCATCTCTACTTAAAATACAAAAAATTAGCCGGGCGTGATGGCGTGTGCCTTTAATCCCAGCTACTCAGGAGGCTGAGGCAGGAGAGTCGCTTGAACCTGGGAGGCAGAGGTTGCAGTGAGCTGAGATCGCACTACTACACTCCAACCTGGGCGACAGAGCAAGACTCTGTCTCAAAAAAAGGAAGGAAGGAAGGAAGGAAGGAAGGAAGGAAGGAAGGAAGGAAGGAAGG
>NW_022162455.1:0-5693 GCF_008728515.1 Papio anubis | reverse complement strand
GCTGAGACAATGGGGTTTTCTAAATATACAATCATGTCATCTGCAAACAGGGACAATTTGACTTCTTCTTTTCCTAACTGAATACCCTTGATTTCTTTCTCTTGCCTGATTGCCCTAGCCAGAACTTCCAACACTATGTTGAATAGGAGTGGTGAGAGAGGGCATCCCTGTCTTGTGCCAGTTTTCAAAGGGAATTTTTCCAGTTTTTGCCCATTCAGTATGATATTGGCTGTGGGTTTGTCATAAATAGCTCTTATTATTTTGAGATACGTTCCATCAATACCGAATTTATTGAGCGTTTTTAGCATGAAGGGCTGTTGAATTTTGTCAAAAGACTTTTCTGCATCTATTGAGATAATCATGTGGTTCTTGTCTTTGGTTCTGTTTATATGCTGGATTATGTTTATTGATTTGCGAATGTTGAACCAGCCTTGCATCCCAGGGATGAAGCCCACTTGATCATGGTGGATAAGCTTTTTGATGTGTTGTTGAATCCGGTTTGCCAGTATTTTATTGAGGATTTTTGCATCGATGTTCATCAGGGATATTGGTCTAAAATTCTCTTTTTTTGTTGTGTCTCTGCCAGGCTTTGGTATCAGGATGATGTTGGCCTCATAAAATGAGTTAGGGAGGATTCCCTCTTTTTCTATTGATTGGAATAGTTTCAGAAGGAATGGTACCAACTCCTCCTTGTACCTCTGGTAGAATTCAGCTGTGAATCCATCTGGTCCTGGACTTTTTTTGGTTGGTAGGCTATTAATTATTGCCTCAATTTCAGAGCCTACTATTGGTCTATTCAGGGATTCAACTTCTTCCTGGTTTAGTCTTGGAAGAGTGTAAGTGTCCAGGAAATTATCCATTTCTTCTAGGTTTTCCAGTTTATTTGCGTAGAGGTGTTTATAGTATTCTCTGATGGTAGTTTGTATTTCTGTGGGGTCGGTGGTGATATCCCCTTTATCATTTTTAATTGCGTCGATTTGATTCTTCTCTCTTTTCTTCTTTATTAGTCTTGCTAGTGGTCTGTCAATTTTGTTGATCTTTTCAAAAAACCAACTCCTGGATTCATTGATTTTTTGGAGGGTTTTTTGTGTCTCTATCTCCTTCAGTTCTGCTCTGATCTTAGTTATTTCTTGCCTTCTGCTAGCTTTCGAATGTGTTTGCTCTTGCTTCTCTAGTTCTTTTAATTGCGATGTTAGAGTGTCAATTTTAGATCTTTCCTGCTTTCTCTTGTGGGCATTTAGTGCTATAAATTTCCCTCTACACACTGCTTTAAATGTGTCCCAGAGATTCTGGTATGTTGTATCTTTGTTCTCATTGGTTTCAAAGAACATCTTTATTTCTGCCTTCATTTCGTTATGTACCCAGTAGTCATTCAGGAGCAGGTTGTTCAGTTTCCATGTAGTTGAGCGGTTTTGATTGAGTTTCTTAGTCCTGAGTTCTAGTTTGATTGCACTGTGGTCTGAGAGACAGTTTGTTATAATTTCTGTTCTTGTACATTTGCTGAGGAGTGCTTTACTTCCAATTATATGGTCAATTTTGGAGTAAGTACGATGTGGTGCTGAGAAGAATGTATATTCTGTTGATTTGGGGTGGAGAGTTCTATAGATGTCTATTAGGTCTGCTTGCTGCAGAGATGAGTTCAATTCCTGGACATCCTTGTTAACTTTCTGTCTCGTTGATCTGTCTAATGTTGACAGTGGAGTGTTGAAGTCTCCCATTATTATTGTATGGGAGTCTAAGTCTCTTTGTAAGTCTCTAAGGACTTGCTTTATGAATCTGGGTGCTCCTGTATTGGGTGCATATATATTTAGGATAGTTAGCTCTTCCTGTTGAATTGATCCTTTTACCATTATGTAATGGCCTTCTTTGTCTCTTTTGATCTTTGATGGTTTCAAGTCTGTTTTATCAGAGACTAGTATTGCAACCCCTGCTTTTTTTTGTTCTCCATTTGCTTGGTAAATCTTCCTCCATTCCTTTATTTTGAGTCTATGTATGTCTCTGCGTGTGAGATGGGTCTCCTAAACACAGCAGACTGATGGGTCTTGACTCTTTATCCAGTTTGCCAATCTGTGTCTTTTAATTGGAGCATTTAGTCCATTTACATTTAAGGTTAATATTGTTATGTGTGAACTTGATCCTGCCATTATGATATTAACTGGTTATTTTGTTCGTTAGTTGATGCAGTTTCTTCCTAGCCTAAATGGTCTTTACATTTTGGCATGTTTTTGCAATGGCTGGTACCGGTTGTTCCTTTCCATGTTTAGTGCTTCCTTCAGGGTCTCTTGTAAGACAGGCCTAGTGGTGACAAAATCTCTAAGCATTTGCTTATCTGTAAAGGATTTTATTTCTCCTTCACTTATGAAACTTAGTTTGGCTGGATATGAAATTCTGGGTTGAAAATTCTTTTCTTTAAGAATGTTGAATATTGGCCCCCACTCTCTTCTGGCTTGTAGAGTTTCTTCTGAGAGATCTGCTGTTAGTCTGATGGGCTTCCCTTTGTGGGTAACCCGACCTTTCTCTCTGGCTGCCCTTAAGATTTTTTCCTTCATTTCAACTTTGGTGAATCTGGCAATTATGTGTCTTGGAGTTGCTCTTCTCGAGGAGTATCTTTGTGGCGTTCTCTGTATTTCCTGGATTTGAATGTTGGCCTGCCCTACTAGGTTGGGGAAGTTCTCCTGGATGATATCCTGAAGAGTGTTTTCCAACTTGGTTCCATTTTCCCCCTCACTTTCAGGCACCCCAATCAGACGTAGATTTGGTCTTTTTACATAATCCCATACTTCTTGCAGGCTTTGTTCATTTCTTTTTCTTCTTTTTTCTTTTGGTTTCTCTACTCGCTTCATTTCATTCATTTGATCCCCAATCGCTGATACTCTTTCTTCCCGTTGGTCGAGTCCGTTACTGAAGCTTGTGCATTTGTCACGTATTTCTCGTGTCATGGTTTTCATCTCTTTCATTTCGTTTATGACCTTCTCTGCATTAATTACTCTAGCCATCAATTCTTCCACTTTTTTTTCAAGATTTTTAGTTTCTTTGCGCTGGGTACATAATTCCTCCTTTAGCTCTGAGAAGTTTGATGGACTGAAGCCTTCTTCTCTCATCTCGTCAAAGTCATTCTCCGTCCAGCTTTGATCCATTGCTGGCGATGAGCTGCGCTCCTTTGCCGGGTGAGATGCGCTCTTATTTTTTGAGTTTCCAGCTTTTCTGCCCTGCTTTTTCCCCATCTTTGTGGTTTTATCTGCCTCTGGTCTTTGATGATGATGATGACATACTGATGGGGTTTTGGTGTAGGTGTCCTTCCTGTTTGATAGTTTTCCTTCTAACAGTCAGGACCCTCAGCTGTAGGTCTGTTGGAGATTGCTTGAGGTCCACTCCAGACCCTGTTTGCCTGTGTGTCAGCAGCAGAGGCTGCAGAAGATAGAATATTGCTGAACAGCGAGTGTACCTGTCTGATTCTTGCTTTGGAGGCTTCCTCTCAGGGGTGTACTCCACCCTGTGAGGTGTGGGGTGTCAGACTGCCCCTAATGGGGGATGTCTCCCAGTTAGGCTACTCAGGGGTCAGGGACCCACTTGAGCAGGGAGTCTGTCCCTTCTCAGATCTCAACCTCCGTGTTGGGAGATCCACTGCACTCTTCAAAGCTGTCAGACAGAGTCGTTTGCATCTGCAGAGGTTTCTGCTGCTTTTGTTGTTTACTGTGCCCTGTCCCCAGAGGTGGAGTCTACAGAGACAGGCAGGTTTCCTTGAGCTGCTGTGAGCTCCACCCAGTTCGAGCTTCCCAGCGGCTTTGTTTACCTACTTAAGCCTCAGCAATGGTGGGTGCCCCTCCCCCAGCCTCGCTGCTGCCTTGCCGCGAGAGCGCAGACTGCTGTGCTAGCAATGAGGGAGGCTCCGTGGGCGTGGGACCCTCCCGGCCAGGTGTGAGATATAATCTCCTGGTGTGCCTGTTTGCTTAAAGCGCAGTATTGGGGTGGGAGTTACCTGATTTTCCAGGTGTTGTGTGTCTCAGTTCCCCTGGCTAGGAAAAGGGATTCCCTTTCCCCTTGCACCTCCCAGGTGAGGCGATGCCTCGCCCTGCTTCAGCTCTCGCTGGTCAGGCTGCAGCAGCTGACCAGCACCGATTGTCTGGCACTCCCTAGTGAGATGAACCCAGTACCTCAGTTGAAAATGCAGAAATCACCGGTCTTCTGTGTCGCTCGCGCTGGGAGTTGGAGACTGGAGCTGTTCCTATTCGGCCATCTTGCTCCACCCCCTCCAGAATCCCATTATTAGTTTTAACAGATGTAAAATTACCTTTTCTGCAGCTTTCTTGGTCAAGGTTACCATTATTTATTGGTGTAGTAATTCATGTGGTCTCCTTATTTGAAATCTTGTCATCTTCAGTATTTCCTCAATTCAACATGTGACTAATTCTCTAGAAATGTTTACCTGGTCATGTAACTGCTCTTCACATGTCATTAAGAGTGAAATACAAAGCCCTTGTCAGAATTAAAGCAGAACTCTTTTCAACGTCTTAAAGTTACTGCATAATATACCCCCTTTCCTTTACTCTGACCTCACCTCTTACTATTCTCTGCATTTCTCCATTTGCTACAGCCACACTGGGTGCCTCGCTATTCATCAAACATATTATGCAGGCTTCTGTCTCATAACATTTGTACTGCTCTCTCCTTTGCCTGGAGTCTATAGTCCTTCAAATAGTTACATCGTTCTACCTTTAATTCTTATAAGCACTTCCTCAAATACTAGCTTCTAATGAGGACTTTACTGTTCACCTATTTAAAATTTAAATCTATACCCATATATCTTCTGACCATCCTCATTAACCTTTCCTTTTACATTTTATCCACAATACTTAAACCATATAAAAGTCATATTATTAACTTATTTTAGATATGTTACATGTACTTCTATGATAATATAAACTCTTTGTCTCACTGTTACCTTCCTAGGGCCTAATATAATGTTTTATACATATCAAAAAATGATAAACATGTGAGTGAATCAATTAATAAAATAATTTTTATAAATACTAATGATGATACTAATTTTTACTTATTTAACAAAAGCTTTTGACAAATTTTATTTTATTCTTTTTCTTTTTGAGACAGAATCTCACTCTGTCACCCAGACTGGAGTGCAGTGGTGCAATCTCAGCTCACTGCAACCTCCACCTCCTGGGTTCAAGGATTCTCCTGCCTCAGCCTTCTGAGTAGCAGGGACTACAGGTGGATACCTGGCTAATTTTTGTATTTTTAGTAGAGAAGAGGTTTCACTATGTTATCCAAGTTTGTCTCAAACTCCTGACCTTGTAATCTGCCCGCCTCAGCCTCCCAAAATGCTGGGATTACAAGTGTGAGCCGCTGCACCCAGTGACAAATTTAAATTTTAGGATGATGAGCAGTTAAAAATTATCTACATATAAACCTTGTAGTCTAAATACAAATTAAAATTGTTTTTGAAAAACATATCATAGATTTGAGTGCTATAGAGTGAATGTTTTAAGTGACATATATTTTAAATTATAAATGTATTATATATATGTCATGAAACCTAATCTTCAATGAAATAATATTTCACATAGTCCAAATTATAGACTATATTATTATGTTTAAATAATATGTTTAAATGACTATACTATTATGTTTAAATAATAATGTGGCACAGGAAGGAAGGAAAGAAAGAACAGAAAGAG
>NW_022162454.1:0-5695 GCF_008728515.1 Papio anubis | reverse complement strand
TTTATATTTGGTAGTTAGTGGCATGCTACTTATCAAAATTACACAAAAATTCAAGTGAATAAAAAAAATACTCTCAGAATTATTATAGGAGTTCATAATGTCCTGTAGTCCAAAAATTAATATGGATATAACAAAACAAAGAAATTAAAGGCTGGTATCTGTTTTTAATATAAAAAAACTCAAGAAAAAAGAAAAATGGAATCCATCTGTATATCTACACATTTAATGACCACATATTGTAAAAAGTATTACAGTTTTTATAAGAACACTGGATAGGTAATTTTAATTTCTGAAAAATTTATATGAACCATAAGATACGTTGGATCTCTTACCGTAACTTAAAAAATATTTCCTTGTATTTAAATTCTTTACCAATTTTAGTGACTTTTTATTGCTTAGAATTTTAGTTGATATGAATAAGAAATGTGTGTTAAAAATCTACCATTTTGATTTAACCTATGAAATATACTTAAATTCTTGGAAAAGTCCAAAAATACCTAGAAAAGGGAGCTATTGCCAGATGATACGCAGTTCTTTCGCGTCAGGCTGCGATTATCTCCCAGAAATAACTTTTGGCTCATGGAGCTTCCAGTATACTGCAAGAATAGAAGATGTGAAGACAATGTTATTTAATTGGATTTGCAATTACTCACTATTCACTGTTAACCAATTTTATTGAAAAAAAATGATTCCAATCAAATACACTGATTTTAAGTGTACTGTTGAACAAGGTTTTATAAATAAATACACTCTTGTAAGTAAAATCAGTACACACAACATTTCTATAACTCCAGAAAGTTTTGTCCTGCTCTTCAGGAAGCAACTTGTTTTCCACCTCACAGAACAGAAAATTCTTGGTCTGCTTATTGTTAGTATAGATTCCACTTTCTTTTTAAGAATTTCACATAAATGGAATATAGCACGTGTTCTTCTGTGGCTGGTGACTTTCGTGCAGCATAATGGTTTCCTATTCTCACTCATGTCACCCTGTGTCCTCATGATGTGTTACTCTTTACTTTTGAGTACTATTTAACTATGCAGTAATTTCATAATATATCCCATCACCTGCTGATGGTCATGTGGGCTGTTTCCACTTTGGGCTACTATGGATAAAGCTACCACAAATGTTATTATACAAGGCTTTGCATGGATATTTCTTTATTTCTTTTGGGCAAATACCTAGAAGTGCAGTTGCTGGGTCTTACAGTGAGTGTTTAATACTCTGCCAAACTGTTTTCCAAAGTAGTTGTACCATTTAACATCTCTTCCCAGAATTCGTGAGAGTTCTCAATGTTTCAGCTAGTTGTTTTTAAGACTTTTTCTTAATCATCACTCAACAGTGACCAGAATGGCTAATGATCATTAAGTCGTGTTTTCCTTACAATTTTCTTGACTTCTGTGAGTGCTTGACTTGTATCAGTATATTGAAAACAGGATGAATATTGTCTTAACCACCTTATAAATATTGTCCCTAAGTCATGATATTTAGGATGATAACAGGAGATCAAAAGGGACTGTTGGTAGTAGTAACATGCGTTATTCAATATTTATCATCATACTCCTTAAGACAATACATTTTAAGTGAAATAGCATTCAACTAGACTCAGGATAAAAAAGATCTAATCTCACCTTTAGCATTACATGTTAGAAAACATTGGAGAAAACAATCCAGGAAGGGAATTAGAGGGTGTTTTGCTAGTGGAGAAGTGCTGCAACACCTCAACCCTATTAATGCCAGATCTTTGCAGTGATTTCCACTCATAAAGTTGGGTTGACTCCTTGCCTTGTTCTCCTATGTGTCATGTGATTTCATGCTGAGGGCATGTGACATCACAGAGGGAGAAGTGCACTTATGTACAGAAACATGGCTTAGGAGATTGACTTTGGAGGTGGCTGCAATGAAATATACATTTTGAAGAAGTTCCCTATGAAATGGCTTATAAATTGTTTCTTATGGCCAGGTGCTTGGGCTCACACCTGTAATCTCAGCACTTTGAGAGACTGAGGAGAAAGGATCACATAAGGCCAAGAATTTGATGCCAGCCTGGTCAACACAGGGAGACCTCATGTCTACAAAATACACACACACACATACACACAATTTGTGAACAATGGCATCATAATGTGTTTATTTATGAACATTTGCTAAGAAAATTACAAAATAAAGCAATGTCTTCAGAGCTAACAATACTATAATAAAGATGTTAATTATTTAACTATAGAGAGTGCAGAGAACATAAAATTACCTATTTTAACCATATTTAAAAGTGCAGTGCATGACATTAGGCATGCTCACATGTTCTGCTATTATTACTGGTACTGTCTCCAGAATTCTTTTCATATGATAAAAATTAATATCTATACCCCTTAAACAATACTCCCCCACATTTTATCTATCCCTACCCCAAGCAACCTCCACTGCAGTTCTGTCTCTATGTTAATGACATCTTTGAAGCAGGTTCACTGTGCGCTGCTTAGCAACGTACTTGAGTCTGGGAAACAGAACACCCCATACAGCAAGTTACATGAAGTGGGCTTATCATTTACAGAGAAGCAAAAAGGAAACACAAAAGTCTTAGACTCATGGGTCATTCCTGCAAGGCTCAGGAAAGCCATGTGGAGCTGATGGAGTCGACTGTGTGTCCCCTGCTTGCACCACAGCTGAGGAACCTGGGAAAGTAGCCACTCTGGGTTTCATTTCCTGGGGTAACAAGACACACAGGACTTATGTACTAAAGGACATTCCATTCTACGGGAAACTGCTATAGAGCACAGGTAGGCTGTTCTGACCAGTTCTTCTCTATCTCAGGATGTTACAATTCCAGCACATTCTACAATTATTCTTGAGAACTCTTAAAATAAGAAAGAAAGTGGAGAGAACTCAGTCAGTCCAGGGTCACTGGAGAACTGTCTTGCAGTTACTCCACCACCTAGACATCCCCCTTAGTAAAGCAGGCATATTTCATATGCACACAAACTTCCCCTGAACTGGTGCGGAAGTTTATCTTTCCAGATTGATGAAGCACCTTGCCTTACACAATCTTAATGCAGATTATTAAGCCATAGTAAGAGTACATTTCACTGGTCCAAGGAAAGCTACTACCACTGGCAGGAGGATAACACCCCCCAAAGCAGTGACCTAGTCCACGATCCCATGATCAAGAAAATAAGATGCTAAAGAGGTGAAAGGGGGACCTTTCAGATTCCCCATTGTCTGCAACCATTGAGCCTGCATCAGGATCATTTCCAGTTATATTTCTAGGATACCTGAGGTGTTTATCCAGGTACAGCAGGCAGTGTTGACTGTGGGTAATTGCATGGAAGGTCTCCATTGGTTTTCACGAGGGTGTGCCCATTGTCAAGTTGATTGGGCAGTGAGGCTGTCTCTTGGTCAGAGTGAAGTCTGATGTGGTATCGAAAAACACGACATAAATTCCTCTCGAAGGTGGCCATGGTAGCCCCAGAATCTAATTAAGTGACATACATTTAGCTGTCCAGGAAGCAAGCTAGTACCATAGTCCTTTTCCCTACACAGGTGATCCTTTAATAGTTCAGTCACTCGGTTGCTATTTTCCTGACCAGGTGGCTGGGTTGTTGACAATGGCCCATGATTTAGTGGAAATGGAGTAAAATATAGTGTAAGGGCAGCCTGCATGGCTACTGTCATTGCATGTAGTATGGCCCATGGGCAGAATGTCCATATTCAGTGTCAGTCAAAAGATGCCATCCCCTGGCTGGATGGTGGCCACACCCAAGGGACCTACTGGCATGTGTTTTGTATAATCATCAGGGCCCCATGCCATACTGACACAGGCATGTCTCTGAATGTTGGACTTTACGTGGCCAAAGGAGAAGCAAAATTGTCCCCTATGGGGCACTTGTTCCCTTCTAGCAAGCTTGCCATTTGTTCATGGGGCACATGGGGCCTGTAGGATCCTGGTTAGGGCTGATTCTGATTGCATCATTTCTATTTAATAATTTGGATCTGTTGGGCCTATCCAGTTTTATTGGTTGTGTTTGTAGGCACCAAAGTGAGAATGACTAGTTAAGGTAGCAGCATCACGCCTGGTGCCCTAGCTCTCAGATACTCCGGCCCTATGATTTTCCTACAGCAAGCAAGGAGTTGTCATTCAAAAGAGGCACAACTGGTGGCTGCTTCAGAAAACTTCTGCATCCAATATCTGAGTCTGGTACACCCAGTGACAATTTCACTTTGCCACAGACTCTACTGAGCATGCATAGAAATAGTGGACACCTGGATTTCCATCGAGCAAGCAGGCTATACAGGTCTTAAAGAAATGCCTTGGACATGCGTTGTTGAACAGATTCCAAGGCTACCGTTGCAAAGGGCTCCATTCAAAGTTGGCAACTTTGTTCATGATTTTGACTAAGGTGACCAAAAAAAATAAAAAAAGACTCAGGGGGACAATGCAGGCTGGTGAGAACCCAGTGGCTTTCCCGAGCTTGCTTCTCTTGTATTTTTGGTGACATGGATTGTTGTTCACATTGGCTTTCTCTGGTAGGTACACCTGGAAAGCATTATATTTAGCAAGAAAAAAGAAGACTGTGAATGATGTCACTGTGGAATGTGTGTATTCGTTGTTGCAAATGTGAATGAATTCTATGTGAACTGGGTTAGGGCGAATTCTGACTGCATCATTTCCATTTAATAATTTGGATCTGTTGGGCCTGTCCAACTTTATTGATTGTGTTTGTAGGCACCAAGGTGAGAATGGGTAGTTAAGGTAGTGGCGTCATGCCTCATACTCTAGCTATGTGTCACACAATTAGACGCTGGGGCTACCATGGCCACCTTCGAGAGGAATTTATGTCATGTTTTTGAATATTCCATGAGACTTCACTTTGACCAAGAAACAACCTCACTGCACAATCAACATGACAATGGACATGTTCTCGTGGAATATAATGGATGTTCCATGTAATTACCAACACCTAACACTGCCTGCTGTACCTGGATAAACACCTCAGGTATCCTAGAAATACAAGTAGAGGTGATCCTGACACAGGCTCAATGACTACAGACAATGGGGCATCTGAAAGATCCCCCTTTCACCTCTTTAGCTGCAGTGGTTCTCAGAGCTGCTCTGAAAGGGTTTCTTGGATGGGAGGAAGGAGACTGGGATGACAGTTCCAGAACAGCACCCTGTGCTTCCCATTCCCATCCCTGCAATTAGGTCCTGCAGGATTCCTCGTGGCCCATCATTTCTTCCAAAACCTTTGGCATCTCACATGGGTCATAGAATCTAGCTCATAATAGTTTTGTGACAAATAACTTTTCTGAATATCTTTTGTCCTCAATTATGTAACTAGTTTACTGACAAGAGAAAATATTTTGTGAATCTGGCCTAGTGATGGATGAATCTGGCCTAGGATATCCTTCATTAATATCCATGGAAAGACTCACAGTTAAGACTCACTGGGACTCAGCATCTGTAATCCTATACAAGTTGCTAAGCCACAATCCTGACACTAGATGGGAGACAAACCCCATAGTAACCCCAAGATCTAAGCCTGATCATAGAAATACTAGGAGAGCTTAGGAGTGATAATGTTTCATTATCAAGAGCCCCTAAGGCTGGAATGTGGTCTCTGTGTTACCTAGAGTAGCTAGGATGAGCTGCCAGCGGCCTGAGTTATGGGAACCACCTCTGTACTCTGTGCTCTGAGACTAGAA
>NW_022162453.1:0-5708 GCF_008728515.1 Papio anubis | reverse complement strand
TTTTTTTTTTTGAGACTGAGTCTCGCTCTGTCGCCCAGGCTGGAGTGCAGTAGCACAATCTTGGCTCGGTGTAACTTCTGTCTCCACGGTTCAAGTAATTCTCCTGTCTCAGCCTCCTGAGTAGCTGGGACTACAGGTGCCCACCACCACACCCGGCTAATTTTTTTTGTATTTTTAGTAGAGACGGGGTTTCATCATATTGGTCAGGCTGGTCTCAAACTCTAACCTCAGGCGATCCGCCCGCCTTGGCCTCCCATAGTGCTGGAACTAGAGGCGTGAGCCACTGGACCTAGCCCTGGCCATTTTTTCTTATAGGAAAACCCTGCTGGTGTTTTTAGGAATGCCCTGCTAATGGCTAGCAGCACACAGCCCTGTTCTCTGGCCAGAGGGCACGTACTCCGCAGCTCTGGTCTTACCCAGATCCATGGCGTGCACATCTGAGAAGCTCCTGTTTGGATTTGCTCCACCAACGATGAAGACCTTCCCTCTCTTGGCATTACCAACTGGGGGTAAATACGAACAGCTGTGGCCAACTCGAGCACAGGGGCTGTCACCAGGGAGAGTCAAGGTGTACCTGCCAAAGGAAGGATGTATTCAGGAGGCCTGAGCATAGAATAAACGCAGTAGTGTGTTCTTTCCATTCCTCATGAAATATTCACCAGAATGAAGGGTCTTTTTTTTTTTTTCTTTTTGAGACGGAGTCTTGCTCTGTCGCCCAGGCTGGAGTGCAGTGGCCGGATCTCAGCTCACTGCAAGCTCCGCGTCCCGGGTTTACGCCATTCTCCTGCCTCAGCCTCCCGAGCAGCTGGGACTACAGGCGCCCGCCACCTCGCCCGGCTAGTTTTTTGTATTTTTTAGTGGAGACGGGGTTTCACCATGTTAGCCAGGATGGTCTCGATCTCCTGACCTTGTGATCCGCCCGTCTCGGCCTCCCAAAGTGCTGGGATTACAGGCTTGAGCCGCCGCGCCCGGCCCCAGAATGAAGGGTCTTATGCAGACACTTCAAATTGTACCCAACAAAGCAGCACTTCTCCAATTAATAATAGTACCTCCCCTTTGCACATAGTCTTTGACTTTTCCATTTTGTCACTGTCTTCATCTCACAGTAATCTGGTAGGAATGCACTGGGCTATATTTTTCCCCATTTGGTAGATAGGGAAACTGATCTCCAGAAATGTTCAGTGATGTGTCTTGGCACAGGATGGTGGCTGTGAACATGGTGTGTGAATTCAGACAGATCTGGTTCAAATTCCAGCTCAGGTACTTCCTCGATGTGTGACCTTTTGGAAGTCACTTAACCTTTCTGAACTTTAGTTTACTCATTTGTGAAATGAGGACAGCAATAGTTCTTACGGCAAAAGATCATTATGAAGACGAAGACAAGACGTCAAAACAGGGCAGTGAAGGACTCAATAAATGGTGGCGAGAGCTTTATGTGCCACCACATGGGAACCAACAGCCCCGGGGCTCTTGCCACAAGCCAATGATTCCTCCCCATCAAAAAAATGATCCAGAATTTACTGATTTCAGAGCTTTTCCAGATTACTCATAAAGCTGAATCTGATGGAAGCCAAAGCTAGCACTCTGAAAAATCACATAGAGGATTTGGTCATTCCATTCTCTCTCTCTCTCTTTTTTCTTTTTTTTTGAGATGGAGTCTCACTCTGTTGCCCAGGCTAGAGTGCAGTAGTGCAATCTTGGCTCACCATAACCTCCGCTTCCTGGCTTCAAGCGATTCTCCTGTCTCAGCCTCCTGAGCAGCTGGGACTACAGGTACACACCACCATGCCTGGCTAATTTTTGTATTTTTAGTAGAGACGGGGTTTCACTATGTTGGCCAGGCTGGTCTCGAACTCCTGATCTTGTGATCCACCTGCCTCAGCCTCCCAAAGTGCTGAGATTACAGGCGTGAGCCACCGTGCCCAGCCAGAGTCTCTCTATATTTTTTTAAGTAGAGACAGGGGTCTCGCTATGTTGGCCAGGTTGGTCTTGAACTCCCAGCCTCACGCAATCCTTCTGCCCTGGTCTCCCTAAGTCCTAAGATTATAGGGATGTGCCCACTGCACTCGGCCCATTCCACTCTCCACAGTGACTCTGAATGCTGACTGAGAAAACACACTTCAAGCTTCCTGATTGGAAAACAAATTTCTGTAGCTGTTTTTCAGGCCCTGTCTTATTTGACCTCTCTGGTGTTTGGGACTCCCTTCTTCTTGTGCCTTTCTCCCAGCCTGGCTTTCCCACATCCCTTCCTTTGGTTCTGCACTCACCTTTCTGGCTGTCCTTTCTGCTTCTTTCTCCTACTCCTTCCCTACCAGCCACCTCCTGACTCTCAGTCAACCTTGAGTTCTGTTTTCCTCAGTTTACATTTGCTTACCTGATTAATGTTATCTGTAGTGATAACTTCAATTACCACTCATCTATATATTCATCAGTGGTGGCCAAATCTGTTTCCCATTCAGATCTCTATTCTGATGTCACTTAATCTACACAAAACCCCTTTGAGGGCCGGGCGCAGTGGCTCACACCTGTAATCCCAGCACATTGGGAGGCCGAGGCAGGCGGATCATGAGGTCAAGAGATCGAGACCATCCTGGCCAACATGATGAAACCCTGTCTCTACTAAAAATACAAAAATTACCTGGGTGTGGTGGTGTGCGCCTGCAGTCCTGGCTACTCGGGAGGCTGAGGCAGGATCGCTTGAACCAGGGAGGTGGAAGTTGCAGTGAGCCGAGATTGTGCCACTGCACTCCAACCTGGCGATAGAGCGAGACTCTGTCTCAAAAACAAAAACACAAACACTCTTTGAAGATAACAGCTGTTACCATCATCTGAGTTTTACAACGGAGGAACTGAGGCTTAGGAAGGTTGAGTAATTTATCCCAAAAGCACACAGCCATCCAGAGATGGTGGATATTACAAAAAAAAGTCCCTGCCTTGATAGCCCTTACAGACTAGGTGGGAAAAGAAACATTAAACAGTTTCACAACTATCTGTTTCACTTCAATTGTGGTAGAAAGGAGTACAGAATATATAGCATGAGGACATGCATGTCTTAGGAGGGTCTCACCCTGTAAGGAGCCAGGGAGATAGGGTGATCAGAGAAGGCTTCCTGAAGAAGCACCATTTGGATAGAGATCTGAAGTATGAGTAGAAATTAGCTGGGCAGGCCAGGTGTGGTGGCTCACACCTATAATCCCAGCACTTTGGGAGGCTGGAGTGGGAAGATCACCTGAGCCCAGGAGTTTGAGACCAGCCTGGGCAACATAGAGAGACTGTCTCTATTTAAAAAAAAAAAAAGAAAAAAATTAGCTGGGCATGGTAGTACATACCCATAGTCCCAGTTACTTGGGAGATGGAGATGGGAGGGTTACTTGAGGCCAGGAGATCGAGGCTATGATGAGCCACAATTGTACCACTGCATTCCAGCCTGGGTGGCTAGCCACAGAGGAAGACCTTGTCTCAAAAATAAAATAAAATAAGCTGGGCAAAGAGAGGGACGAAAGGTAGAGGGAAAGAGCAGTCCAGGCGGAGAGACCAGCATGAGTAGCTCCTGAGTGGAACAGTGCAGGGCAGAGTAAAGAAGAGAAAGAGAACAAAGGAACAAGTCATGGGATTTGAGGTTGAAAAAACAGGCAGAAACATTCTGTAGGGACCATTGGGCCAGTTTAAGAAATCTAATTTTTTGTTTGTTTGTTTGTTTTTGAGACGGAGTCTCCCTCCCTCTGTTGCCCAGGCTGGAGTGCAGTGGCACCATCTCAGCTCACTGTCGTCTCCACCTCCCAGGTTCAGCGATTCTCCGCCTCAGCCTCCTGAGTGGCGGGATTGAGCATGCCACCATGACTAATTTTTCTATTTTTAGTAGAGATGGGGTTTTGCCATGTTGGCGGACTGGTCTCAAACTCCTGGCTTCAAGTGATCCCACCCTCAGCCTCCCAAAGTGCTAGGATTATAGGCATGAGCCATTGTGCCTGGCCAGGAGTCTGATTTTTTTTTTTTTTTTTGAGACGTATTCTTGCTCTGTGGCCCATGCTGGAGTACAATGGCATGATCTCAGCTCACTGCAACCTCCACCTCCCGGATTCAAGCAATTCTCCTGTCTCAGCTTCCCTAGTAGCTGGGACTACAGTCACGTACCACAACGCTGGCTAATTTTTGTATTTGTAGTTGAGATGGGGTTTCGCCATATTGGTCAGGCTGGTCTCGAACTCCTGACCTCAGGAGAGCCACCCGCCTTGGCCTCCCAACGTGCTGGGATTACAGGCATGAGCCACTGTGCCCAGCCCAGGAGTCTGATTTTTATCTCAACACCAATAGGGAGGTACAAAAGGGTTTTAAACTAGGAAATGCCGTGATTGGCTATATTCTGGGTACATAGCAAGACAGATGCATGGAAGCCAGACTGGAGTCTCTCCTTCAAGGTCCTGTTGAAGAACTGCCACCTCTCTACAGCCTTCTGTGGGCCCTACCTTAGAGCAGATCACATTTCATCACCATCACCTGCTTAGTCTGTAGTCCCCAGTACACAGAGACTATTTACAATTCTACCTCCCACACAGCACCCACACCCACACAGCAGCTGCCCCCATCAGGCCAATGTTAATTGTTGAATAAAGGGTTGGTTGAACAAACAGCCAAGAAACAGTGAAGCCAGTTTAATCCAAATCTAATTTCCTAAAAATCTTAGAAATGAGTCAGAGCTCGGGAGAAGACACAGCATTGGAGCTGACGATGCCAGATGGTCAGTGCCTTACTCTTTCTGGTAAATGGATTTTAATAAAATCAACATCTGCTCTGTGATAATTACTGCCCCCCTATCTTTCCTCTGAAGACCTGCTCAGACAGTTTGAGTCTAATTACCAGCAACTGCAGACGGTTTCGTCTCTACCCTTTTTTGTTGATGATCAAATATGTTAGTAAACTACTTATAAATGAAACAAAAACTCATGCTTTTCTGTGTCTGGATCCTTCGTTACAGACCATGTTGCTTTCCTGGGCTTGTCTCCAGGTTCCAAGACTGGCAACTGCTTCATGGTGTCCTATGCATAAGAAAGAAAGGCACTTTTTAGACACTTATGATGATCATCTTAATCAATTCAACCTCCTTTTTAAACCTTTCCTGTTGAATGTACTACTTTCTAGGGCCTGACTAATTTGAATAAGCACCACCAACTTTTCATCTTTATTTTTTATTTATTTATTTGAGACGGACTTTTGCTCTTGTTGCCCAGGCTGGAGTGCAATGGCACGATCTTGGCTCATGGCAATCTCTGCCTCCCAAGTTCAAGCGATTCTCCTCCCTCAGCCTCCCGAGTAGCTGGGATTACAGGCATGTGCCACCATGCCCAGCTAATTTTTGTATTTTTAGTAGAGATGGAGTTTCACCATGTTGGTCAGGCTAGTCTCGAACTCCTGACCTCAGGTGACGCACTGTGCCTGGCTGATGTATTTATTTTTATTCTTTTTTTTTTTTTTTTGAGACGGAGTCTCGGTCTGTCGCCCAGGCTGGAGTGCAGTGGCGCAATCTCGGCTCACTGCAAGCTCCGCCTCCCGGGTTCACGCCATTCTCCTGCCTCAGCCTCCCGAGTAGCTGGGACTACAGGCGCCCGCCACCGCGCCCGGCTAATTTTTTCTATTTTTAGTAGAGACGGGGTTTCACCATGGTCTCGATCTCCTGACCTTGTGATCCACCCGCCTCGGCCTCCCAAAGT
>NW_022162452.1:3778-5713 GCF_008728515.1 Papio anubis | reverse complement strand
GCAAATTCCACAAGAACTGTCTTAGCGAAAGGCTTCTTGAGGGGAAAGCTGTAACTCTGTGAGATGATTTCACAGAACACAAAGAACTTTCTCAGAAAGATTCTTTCTCTGTGTTATCGGACGATATTTCCTGTGGCCGTATAGTCTTCAAAGGGATCCGAAATATCTGTTCTCAGATTCCACAGAAATAAGCCTAGCAAAAAGATCCACGAAATACAGATGTAACTCTGTGAGTGGAAGTCACACATCACAAAGCAGTTTCTCAGAAAGCTTCTTTCCAGTTTTTCTCGGAGGATATTTTCTTTCTCAGCATAGCCGTCTATGGGCTTCCAAATATCACTTTGCAAATTCCAGAAGAACAGGCTCAGCGAGCGGCTTCTTGAGGGGAAAGCTGTAACTCTGTGAGATGAATTCACAGAACACTAAGCAGTTTCTCTGAAAGTTTCTTACCAGATTTCATCTGAGGTTATTTCCTTTTTTACCATAGGCGTCTATGGGCTTTCAAATATCACTTTGCAAATTCCACAAGAACTGTCTTAGCAAAAAGCTTCTTGAGGGGAAAGCTGTAACTCTGTGAGATGATTCCACAGAACACAAATAAGTTTCCCACAAAGCTTCTTTCTCTTTGTTATCGGAGTATATTTCCTTAGGCCCTACAGTCTTCAAAGGGATCCAAAATATCTGTTCTCAGATTCCACAAAAATCATGGTAGCAAAGAGATTCACGAAATACAGATGTAACTCTGTGAGTGGAAGTCACGCAACACAAAGCAGATTCTCAGAAAGCTTCTTTCCAGTTTTTATCTTAGGATATTTTCCTTTTCACCATAGCCCTCTATGAGCTTCCAAATATCACTTTACGAATTCCACAAGAACAGGCTTGGCGAGCGGCTTCTTGAAGGGAAAGCTGTAACAATGTGAGATGAATTCACAGAACACTAAGCAGTTTCTCAGAAAGCTTCTTTAAAGATTTCATCTCAGGATACTTCCTTTTTCACCATAACCCTCCATGGGCTTCGAAATATCACTTTTCAAATTCCACAAGAACTGTCTTAGCGAAAGGCTGCTTGAGGGGAAAGCTGTAACTCTGTGAGATGATTTCACAGAACACAAAGAAGTTCCTCAGAAAGCTTCCTTCTCTTTGTTATCGGAGGATATTTCCTTTGGCCCCATAGTCTTCAAAGGGATCCGAAATATCTGTCCTGAGATTCAACAGAAATAATTGTAGCAAAGAGATCCACGAAATACAGATGTAACTCTGTGAGTGGAAGTCACACATCCCAAAGCAGTTTCTCAGAAAGCTTCTTTCCAGTTTTTCTCGGAGGATATTTTCTTTTTCAACGTAGCCCTCTATGGGCTTCCAAATATCACTTTGCGAATTCCACAAGAACAGGCTTAGCGAGCGGCTTCTTGAGGGGAAAGCTGTAACTCTGTGAGATGATTCCACAGAACACAAAGAAGTTTCTCACAAAGCTTCTTTCTCTTTGTCATCAGAGTATATTTCCTTTGGCCCTACAGTCTTCCAAGGGATCCAAAATATCTGTTCTCAGATTCCACGGAAATAAGGGTAGCAAAGAGATTCACGAAATACAGATGTAACTCTGTGAGTGGAAGTCACGCATCACAAAGCAGATTCTCAGAAAGCTTCTTTCCAGTTTTTATCTTAGGATATTTTCTTTTTCACCATAGCCCTCTATGAGCTTCCAAATATCACTTTACGAATTCCACAAGAACAGGATTTGCGAGCGGCTTCTTGAAGGGAAAGCTGTAACTCTTTGAGATGAATTCACAGAACACTAAGCAGTTTCTCGGAAAGCTTCTTTAAAGATTTCATCTCAGGATACTTCCTTTTTCACCATAACCCTCCATGGGCTTCGAAATATCACTTTGCAAATTCCACAAGAACTGTGTTAGCGAAAGGCTTCTTGAGAGGAAA
>NW_022162452.1:0-2860 GCF_008728515.1 Papio anubis | reverse complement strand
TTGGTATGCTTCGTTCAGTTACGTATTGCTGGAGGATATTTTCTTTTTCACCGTAGCCCTCTGGGCACCAAATATCACTTTGTAGTCCAGAAGAACAGCAGGCTTAGCGGCGTTTTCTTGGGGAAGCTGTAACTCTGTGAGATGAGATTCTACAGAACACTTCATAGTTTCTCTGAAAACTGCTTTCAAGATTTCATCTGGGGATACTTCCTTTTTTCACCATAGCCCTCTATGGGCTTCCAAATATCACTTTTCAAAATCCACAAGAACTTAATGCTTGGCGAGAATACGGAGGGGGCTATATCTGTCAGATGATTACACAGAACACAAAGAGATTCTCCAGCTTCTTTCTCTTTATTCGTGGAGGATATTTCCTTTGGCCCTATGGTCTTCAAAGGGATCCGAAATATCTGTTCTCAGATTCCCACAGAAATAAGGCTAGCAAAGAGATCCTGAGAAATACAGACGTAACTCTGTGAGTGGAAGTCACACATCACAAGCAGTTTCTCCGGCTGTAGTTTTCTCGGAGGATGGCCTGCACCACTCAGCATAGCCTCTGGGCTTCCAAATATCTGCAGGTGAAGAACAGGCTCAGCGGCGGCTTCTTGAGGAGAAAGATCTGCTCTGTAGATAATTCACAGACATACAGCAGTTTCTCAGAAGCTTCTTCCCAGTTTTCTCTGAGGATGTTCCTTTTCATCCATGGCCCATCTACAGGCTGAAATATCAGTTTGCCAATGCCACAAGAACTGTCTTGTGGCTTCTTGAGGGAAAGCTATAACCTGTGAGATGATTCCTTGAAACCTGAATGTATCTCAGAAAGCTTCCTACCAGTTTCTCGGGGAGGATATTTTCTTTTTGCAAAAGTGAAAGCCCTCTCATAGGCTTCCAATTATCACTGCGAATTCCGGAACAGTCTTGAGTAGGCGACTTCTAGAAGCTGTAACTCTGTAAGATGAATTCACAAACACTAAGCAGTTTCTCAGCTTCTTTCCAGATTTCATCTGAGGATACTTCCTTTTTTTTCCATAGCCTCTATGGGCTCTCAAATATCACTTTGCAAATTCCACAAGAACTGTCTTTCACGAAAGGCTTAGCAGGGGAAAAGCTGTAACTCTGTGAGATGATTTCTGGGGAACACAAGAACTTTCTCAGAAAGCTTCTTTATCTGTGTTATCGGATATTTCCTGTTCCCTATGAGCACAAAGGGATCCGAAATATCTGTTCTCAAATTCCACAGAAATAAGGCCAGCAAAAAGATCCACGAAATACAGATGTAACTCTGTGAGTTAAAGTCACACATCACAAAGCAGTTTCTCAGAAAGCTTCTTTACAGTTTTTCTCGGAGGATATTTTCTTTTTCACCGTAGCCCACTATGGGCTTCCAAATATCACTTTGCGAATTCCACAAGAACAGGCTTAGAGAGCGGTTCTTGAGGGGAAAGCTGTAACTCTGTGAGATGAATTCAGAGAACACTAAGCAGTGTCTCAGAAAGCTTCTTTCCAGATTTCATCTGAGGATACTTCCTTTTTTACCATAGCCCTCTATGGGCTTCCAAATATCACTTTGCAAATTCCACAAGACCTGTCTTAGCGAAAGGCTTCATGAGGGGAAAGATGTAACTCTGTGAGGTGATTTCACAGAACACTAAGCAATTTCTCAGAAAGCTTCTTTCCAGATTTCATCCTAGGATATTTCCCTTTTCACTATAGTCCTCTATGGGCTTCCAAATATCACTTTGCGAATTACACAAGAACTGTCTTAGCGAAAGGCTACTGGAGTTTAACGTTTTAACTCTGTGAGATGATTTCACAGAACACAAAGAAGTTTCTCAGAAAGTTTCTTTCCTTTTGTTATCGGAGGATATTTCCTTTGGCCCTATAGTTTTCAAAGGGATCTGAAATATCTGTTCTCAGATTCCACAGAAATAAGGCTAGCAAAGATATCCTCGATATGCAGATGTAATTATGTGAGTGGAAGTCACACATCACAGAGCAGTTTCTCAGAAATCTTCTTTCCACTTTTTCTCGGAGGATATTTTCTTTTTCACCATAGCCCTCTAGGGGCTTCCAAATATCACTTTGCGAATTCCACAAGAATAGGCTTAGCGAGCGGATTCTTGAGGGGAAAGCTGTAACTCTCTGAGATGAGTTCACAGAACACTAACCAGTTTCTCGGAAGGCTCCTTTCCAGATTTCATCTGAGGATATTTCCTTTTTTACCATAGCCCTCTATGGGCTTCCAAATATCACTTTGCCAATTCCACAAGAACTGTCTTAGCGAAAGGCTTCTTAAGGGGAAAGCTGTAACTCTGTGAGATGATTTCAAAGAACACAAAGACGTTCCTCAGAAAGCTTCTTTCCACTTTTTCTCAGAGGAAATTTTCTTTTCCACCATAGCCCTCTATGGGCTTCCAAATATCACTTTGCAAATTCCATAAGAACATTCTTAGCGAGCGGCTTCTTGAGGGGAAAGCTGTAACTCTGTGAGATGAATTCACAGAACACAAAGAAGTTTCTCAGAAAGCTTCTTTCCAGATTTCATCTGAGGATATTTCCTTTTTCACCATAGCCGTCTATGGGCTTCCAAATATCACTTTGCAAGTTCCACAAGAACTCTCTTAGGGAAAGGCTTCTTGAGGGGAAGATGAAACTCTGTGAGATGATTTCACAGAACACAAAGAAGTTTCTCAGAAAGCTTCTTTCTCTTTGTTATCGGAGGATATTTCCTTTGGCCCTATAGTCTTCAAAGGGATCCGAAATATCTGTTCTCAGATTCCACAGAAATAAGGCTAGCAAAGAGATCCACGAAATACAGATGTAACTCTGTGAGTGGAAGTCACACATCACAGAGCAGTTT
>NW_022162451.1:0-5727 GCF_008728515.1 Papio anubis | reverse complement strand
TATTAAGTCACTATATTTTTCATCATATCAGTAAATCAGATGAAAAAAAATTGACGTTATGAATAGAGGCCAAAATAGTGTTTGATTAAATATTAAATTCATTCTTGATGTAAAACAATATAAAAATAAACATTTAAAATGTGAGCGTAAAAATAACATAGAACATATAACTTGACCCAGTCAATATTATGCAATATTGGAAGAAAACAAAAGCTTTTCATAAACGTGCTGTTACTTCTCTAAGAAAAAATTTGGAAGGAGGAGGATAAAAGAAGGAAGAGTGGTAATTTGACGGTGTCTTAGATTTGATGAAGTACTATTCACAGCTGTTAAAATCTTGTCCATAAATAGAACATTTTCTCGGCTAATCACATGAAAATCAAATTTATAACAAATTACAAAAGGAGTACATGCAATCAGGGCCTATGCATACATCATCTCTGAACTTTCTTCAGTGTTTAAATACAAGACTAGATGAAAGAGGTAGAAATTACTGAAAGTAGAATTTCCCTCTATACATTTTCTTCTTAACAAGAAAGAAGATCCCTTACCAAATTGTTTAGCTGAGAAAAAATCAATATTTCCAAGAAATGTATATGTTTGTGTTAATTAAACTGATTGTTTTCTTAATACATACTATGAAATGTAATAATCACTGATCTACCTATAAGAGTAAATTACAACATTCTATAGCCCCTGTCTAACTACAAAATCTCTTAAAACCTTTGGAAGCCTTTGGAAATTAAAACCTTTGGAAATTCTCTTAAAACCTTTGGATTCAGAGAAATCTGATGAATTTTGACTGCAGCATAAAATATATTGTTTAACATGTGTGACAGCAACAAATTAAAATCAGATTATAAAAATAGGAAACTTAAAGGGGTCAAATCTCAATATGTTTCCAAAAACTAAATGTTTCTGCTTAAGGAAGAAAACTTTTACTTCTGATTTTAAAAAGAAAACATAAATCTCAAAATAGTTACAGTAGTCTCCCAAAATTTTATTGTATGATTATAGGAGTTTATTTTTGACTATGTCTTTGAAAGTTTATTTTGATAATATATTTCAAACAGAAATGCTTTGTACTAGTGCTTTGTGTAAGTACTAGTGACTATTTCAGACTCAAAGTTGTATTGAAGTAGTGAAAAATATATTGTGTTTTTGAACCCTTGACATTCTTGTTTACAGAATTGGCATCGCTATTGCCTTAGTCCGTTTAATACTGATACAAAAGAATACCTGGGGCTGGGTAATTTCTAAGGAAAAAAGACCTATTTGGTTCACTCTTCTTACGGTGGGAAAGTTCAAGATCGGGCATCTGCATCTGGTGAAGGTCTTAGGCTGCTTCCACTCATGGCGAAAGGCATCAGCCAGCACAGAGATTACCTGACGAGAGAGGAGGCAAGAGGGCGAGAGGGAGGTGCCCGGCTCTTTCAACAACCAGCTCTTGCAGAAATTAAGAGTGGGAACTCATTCACACTGAGGGAGGGCATTGGTCTATTCACGAGAGATCTGCTCCTATGACCCAAACACTTCTCAATAGACACCACCTCCAACACTGGGGATCCAAGTGAAACATGAGGCAAAGGGCATACATCCAAACCATAGCAGCTAGTTATATCATCTAGAACATCCAGAAGATATCTGATAACTTACGAGTACACTGGTTTCTAGTCTTTGAAGTCATGTATTGGGACATGTTGTAATATGTGGTGTCTTCTAGTTGCTGGGGTTTTTGTGATATGCAGAGCTTTTGAACTTTTTTCAGGATTAGAATAAATAGTTGTGCATCAACTTTGTAACCTAACTTGGTGCCCTCCTGCTCTGACTGAAAGTCTCTCTTCCTGATTCTATCATTGACAAAACTGAAAGAAGCCACAGAACACATTTGCTTTGGCATTTGTCGAGACTTCCTAATTTTTTTTTAAGAAAATAAATTTTAAAGCAGAATAAAAAAGTCTTTGACTCATGGACTCTTGATAAATCAAGTATATGATCCAGTGTCTTTGCAGTGTGACTATAAAATAATGTCAATTAAACTTACGAAGAATTAACAAGATCTGTAGTTAATTCAAAAATGTAATGTGGAGTAAAAGAAGCAAGTGACAAAATATCATTTTATTTAAATATGAAGCACAATATATTTTTATTAATACCTTTATTATGAAAATGTGCAGATTGAAAGTACAAGCACCAAGTTTGTAATATTGGGACAAAAGGGGGGTCTAGATGTGGACAGAAATCTAGAAAAGGTTTTACATTTTGTAATACTCTAAAAAGGAATATACATCTATTTATGTATTTGTGTATGTATATGTTTGCATGTGTTCAGAGATAGCATATATAGTTGTGTATTGTAATTACACAGCATGTTTCAGATAGATTGATAGGATTAAGAGTATAGGCTTTCAGCTTGATTTGTTGAATTTGAAGCCTCTTCTCCTAGCTTTGGGGAAAATATTTGGGAGCAATATTCATTATCTCTTTAGGAAAGGATTAGAATTCTCTACCTCATGCATATCTATCTTCTCCTTTCAACTTGCTTTGATCAATTAACTGTGAGGGAAATTGACATGTGTCTCCTGAGCAAAATCTTGTAAAACCAGGATGTCCTTCACATTTCCCTCCCTTTCCACCTGTGTTTGTGGTCATGGAAACGGGTGGAGATGGACCCTCAGTCAGCCTGGATCCCTGAGTCATTATGATGCACAAAACTCCATTGCAATGCACACGTAGCATGCATGAGAAATGAGGCTTTTGTATTTTAAGTCACTGAGGCTATTGTTTTATATACAATTGTAGCATAAGCTAGCTTATTCTGACAGATACAGATGCATTGCTGTTGTACTTTTATACATGTCTAAATTAGAATAAGTTTAGAAAACTGGTGTGTTGTTCCTAAATGAATATAAACTCTCAAGAATTGTTTTCCAGCAATCAGTCCATATCAGATCTGAGCACTTAGGATGCAAATACATGCATCTCAGTCTGTTCTCCATGTGTGAATAAAGTAGGGCGTAGAGAGAAAAGTAGTCATGTGAAAAAATAAATAAAAATACGTTTTATGTTTTATAACAGGATGTTAAGTGCATTTTCTCCAGTGATGTACATTATTCTTTTGATACTCCACAGTAAGGACAATGGGCATTAGTTGAAGAGGACAGACCATCTCATCTGACTTCCCAGTCAGGGTGGTCTTGGAGCTGATTCTGCAAACCTTAACCTATAGCCACCTCCAAACAAGAGCATCTGCAAAGAGGAGGCCAGGATATTGAGAAAATGAAATTGGTGGGGTTTTCCTTGAAGAGAATTGTGGACAAATTGTGCTCTTCCCCTTTCCTTGGACCCCTGCTCCCCCATCACCTCAAGAAGAGTGAAAGCGCATCCAAAGAATGGTTTAATGAACAGAAGCTGGGGCCACGCGGTGGCTCATGCCTGTAATCCCAGCACTTTGGGAGGCCGAGGTGGGTGGATCACAAGGTCAGGAGATCGAGGCCATCCTGGCTAACACGGTGAAAACCCGACTCTACTAAGAAATACAAAAAATAGCCGGGCGAGGTGGCGGGCGCCTGTAGTCCCAGCTACTCGGGAGGCTGAGGCAGGAGAATGGCGTGAACCCGGGAGGCGGAGCTTGCAGTGAGCTGAGATCGAGCCACTGCATTCCAGCCTGGGCGACAGAGCAAGACTTTGTCTCAAAAACAAAACAAAACAAAACCAGAAGCCCTGGAGTTGAGGAGTCAGGAACAGGGCGTGACTCTTGTTGACAGGAGTCCTCTCTGTGAAAGAAGCTGAAGTGTTTTGTGTGATGGAGCGCAGGCAGAACGACATGATAAGAAGAGTTCATAATTCTATAGAGACAGAAGTAGCGGGATTTTCGTGTAGGAAGAGTTTAGCGCATGAGAGGTAGCAGAACTGTAGTCATCTTTTTTTTTTTATTTTTTTTTTTTATTTTTTTTTAGGTTTTTTTTTTAATATTATTATACTTTAAGTTCTAGGGTACATGTGCATAACGTGCAGGTTTGTTACATATGTATACTTGTGCCATGTTGGGATAACTGTAGTCATCTTAAGAGACTTGGCCCCAGAGAGCTGGCTCCGGGTAAGGTGACTGAGAGCCGCCTGGGCAGGGGCACCACACCGCCGGGAAGAGTCCGCCCTGGAGGTCTCTGCTCCTGCAAAGGCTCAGTGCTGTGGGAGGCTGTCCAGTACACAGTCACCACTCAAGGATTAAAGGGGCAGAATTTCGGAATTTGTCACACAAGCCCCAGTCCAGAAACATCTGGCCTTTTCTTCAAATCCTCTTTCACTGCTGTGCCTGACCTGAAGGTCAGCTAGAAAGCAGGTAAGGCTGGAATAAAGGAAGAAAGAAGAAAAGTGCACGTGCTCCTCCCTACCCCTCTGCAAGCCTGGAGAACCTCACATCAAGCCTGGGAGTGGGACGGGGAGCTGGAAATGAAGTTATTTTAGACTAGGCTGCACTTTTTTCTTTTTTGCAAACATGCAATGCATAAGTCAATAATTCTAAATGTACAGCTGGATGACTTTTTTCTTATCTCTACCCATGTAAACCCTAGCCAGAACTTCTCAGGAAACAAACAATATCCTGACTTCTATCACTTTAGATGGCTGACTCTTCTTGAACTCTCCATAAACGGAATTATCCATTATGAAATCTTTTGTGTCTGGCTTCTTTCCCCCTTCATTATGTCTGTGAGTGTCACACTGAGGGTTGGGTGGTCAGCAGTGTGTTTTCACTGCTGTATAGATTCCCGTGGTGGGAACGTATCACCACTGGTTTATCCATTCCACTAGTGATGGAAGGTTTGTTTTCAGGCTTTGACTATTAGGGGTTAAACTACTATGAACATATTTGTACATGTGTTTCTCACAGGTAAAGTGCATAAGAGCGGACTTGCTGGGTCACAGAAGACCACATTAAACACTGGTAATATAGGGAAAGGCAGTCTCATACTCACCCCCACTCAGCTACATAAGAATGGGCTTGGGCCTGGAACACTTCCTTATCAAGAGATAGAGTCCTTGCACCTTGAACTGGGCTTGTCACCTTGTGTGGGTCTATCTTTCCCTGCCTCCAACTCAGTGTGTGCACTCCTTTGTTCTGATTAAGTGAATGTATCATTGGTTGTCCCCAGCTTTTCGTATTTCAGATCCCACAGTTGGGGGAGGGAATGGGAAGGGTGGGTGTTGGGGGGCGGCCTTCTACTGCAGCATGAAGTGGGATGCCTGCAGCCATACTGCCCTCCTTGGCTTTGGAGTGGATCTGCTGTCTATGGCGGACTGGCACATTTCAAGGGACTGGATCTTGTAAACACTCTCTCTCTCATTTTGGTGTAAGTAAACACTGTATCATTTGAGCCTGCTAAGCAGCTTGTCTGCTCTCAGTGACCTCAAATCATGCACTGGTCTCGCCGCTGGGTGGCACTTCTTTGCCTGTTAACCTTGACCACATTTGACCACATTCATGTGATAGTCTATCCTGCAGCACAACCTGACCACCAGTGAACACTGAAACAAGTAGATTCTGCTAAACAAGTTTCCTAAGTGTATGTAAAATTTTATACTGTAGTCAGCAGTGTACGAGAGTTCTAGTTGCTCCATTTCCTCACTTATTAAATTTTACATTGAATAGTCTTTTAAGTTTGAGTCATTGTGTAGTGGTGTCTCATTGCGTTTCCCCAATAAGTAATGATGTCGTATTGACTCTGT
>NW_022162450.1:1242-5735 GCF_008728515.1 Papio anubis | reverse complement strand
CAGTTTATTGATTTTTAATGATCTTTTCAAAGAACCAGCTTTTGGTTTCATTGACTCTCTCCTTTCCCCTTCCCCTTCCCTTTCTCCTTCCCCTTCCCGCAGTGTCATGATCTCAGCTCACTGCAACCTCCGATTCCCAGGTTCCAGCGATTGTCCTGCCTCAGCCTCCGAGTAGCTGGGATTACAGGAACCCGCCATCGCACCTGGCTAATTTTTGTATTTTTAGTAAAGACAGGGTTTCAACACCTTGGCCAGGCTGGCCTCGAACTCCTGACTTCGTGATCCACCTGCTTTGGCCTCTCAAAGTTTTGGGATTACAGGTGTGAACCACTGTGCCTGGTCTCTCTATTGTTTTTCTGTTCTCCATTTCATTTCTACTTTATTTCTTTCCTTATTTGCTTTGGATTTAATTTCCTCTTCTTTTTTCTGGTTTCTTTAAGTGGAATATTTAATTACTGATTTGAAGCTTTCCTTGTTTTCTAATTTAATGTTTAAATTTTCATTTAAACACGACTTTGGCTGTGTCCCATACATTTTTATATGTTGTGTTTTTATTTTTATTCAATTCAAACTATTTGTTCATTTCCCTTGCGACTTCCTCTTTGACCCCTGGGTTTTTTAGAAGAGTGCTGTTTACAAATATTTGGGGGATTTTCTAGGTATCTTTCTGTTATTCATTTCTAATTTAATCCAGTGTGGTCAGAGAACATACTTTTTATGATTTCAATTGTTTTAAACGTGTTGAGGCTTGCTGTGTGGACCAGAATATCATTTATCCTCATGAATGCTCCATGTACTCTTGAAAATACTGTGTGTTCTGTTGTTAGATTAAGTGACCTATAAATGTCAATTAGCTCAAATTTGTTGATAATATGTCCGGGTCTTCCATATACTGACCTGATTTTCTGTCTACTGGTTTGTTTGTTTGTTTTTTGTTTTTTTTGAGATGGAGTCTCGCCCTGTCACCCAGGCTGGAGTGCAATGGCTCCATCTCAGCTCACTGCAACCTCCGCCTTGGGGATTCAAACAATTCTCCTGCCTCAGCCTCCTGAGTACCTGGGATTATAGGCGCCCACCACCACGCCCAGCTAATTTTTGTATTTTTAGTAGAGACAGAGTTTCACTATGTTGGCCAGGCTGGTCTCGAACTCCTGACCTTGTGATCCACCTGCCTTGGCCTCCCAAAGTGTTGGGATTACAGGTGTGAGCCACCATACCTCCTGGGTTCAAGCAATTCTCCTGCCTCAACCTCCCAAGTAGCTGGGACTATAGACGTGCACCACCACGACTGGCTAATTTTTGTATTTTTGGTTGATGCAAGGTTTCACCATGTTGGCCAGGCTGATCTCGAACTCTTGATCTCAGGTGATCTACCCGCCTTAGACTCCCAAAGTGTAGCCTTTTTTTTTTTTTTTTTGAGGCGAGTCTCTGCCTACCCAGTGGCTGAGTGCAGGCCGACCAGCTCATCAAAAGCTCCGGGCCTCGGTTCCCGCCCCATTCTCCTGCCTCAGCCCTGAGTAGCTGGGACTACAGGCGCCACCACCGGCTAATTTTGTATTTTTAGTAGAGACGTTTCAATGGTGTTAGCTAGGATGGTCTCGATCTCCTGACCTCGTGATCCGCCTCGCCTCCCAAAGTGCTGGGATTACAGGCTCGAGCCACCAAGGCCCGTCAATTTTCTTGCTTTGTAGAGACGGGGTTTCACCATGTTGGCCAGGCTGGTCTTGAACTCTCAGCCTCAGGTGATTCGCTCCACCGCGGAGCTTATTGTGCCAGACCACGAATTTTAAATTCTGTTTTCTCTCTCATTTTTCATCTCTTTCTTTTCTTTTTTTTTTTTTTTTTTTTTGAGATCTGAGTCTCGCTTTCTTGTCCCAGGCTAGAGTGCAGTGGCCGGATCTCAGTTCACTGCAGCTCCTCACTTCCCGGGTTTACTTCATTCTCCTGCCTCAGCCTCCCGAGTAGCTGGGACTACAGGCGCCTCGGCCACTCCTCCTGCTGTTTTTTTATTTTTAGTAGAGATTGCTCACCAGATTAGCCAGGATAGTCTCGGGAGCCCTGACCTCGTGGATCCGGCCTGCCTGGCCTCCCCCAGTGTTGGGATTACAGGTTTGAGCCATCACACTGCCCATCTCTCCTTCTTTTTTATTTCATTTCTGATTTCTTAATTTAACTTCATCTTCCAAATTTTCTGATACTTTATTTTAAGCACCATACGACTTTCCCTCCTTCTTCCTTCTTCTTCCTTCTTCTTCCTTCCTTCCTTCCTTCCATCCATCCTCCATCCATCCTTCATTGTCTCACTGGCTGGCACGGCGGTCTCGGCTCACCGCAACCTCCTGCTTCCCCGGTCTGCCGATTTCATCAGTTTCAGCCTCCGGTTGACCATGCTGCCAACCTGGCTAATCTTTAGTTTTAGTATTGTGATGGTTTCACCATGTTGTGGCTGGTCTCAACTCCTGACTTTGCGGATTCGTCTGCTTTGCTTCCCAGAGGTTGACAGGAGCCACTGCACTCAACTCCTCCTGGTCTTTCCCCTCCTTTTCCTCCCTCCCTCCCTTCTCCCTCCTCCTCTCCTCCTCCTCTTTATTTTTATTTTTGGACAGTTCTCCTCTGTTGCTGAGGTGTCGGAGTTCATGACCTGGCTCACTGCAACCTCACTCCTGCCCAAGGGCTTCTAGTGCTCAGATTCCTATAGCTGGGACAAGTGCATGCCAACACAACTGGTTAATTCGTATTTTTAGCAAGATTTCACAGGGTTTAACAGGCTTACCCTAAATCCTGACCTCGGTGATTCACCTGTTTCACCTCCCTAAAAATGCTAGATTACAGGCATGAGCCACCGCGCTCCAGCCCATATTTTCTAGTTAATCAAGAGCTCTGTTTGCTGGGGCATGGTGGCTCACTGCCATAATCTCAGTACCGGGAGGTCGAGGCGGGTGGATGATGAGGCTCAGGAGCTCTGGAGACCAGCCTGGCCTAATTATGGTGAAACCTGTCTCTACTAAAATATGTAATTAGCTTGTGGCATCATGATGCATGTCTGTAATCCCAGCTACTGAGGCTCAGGCAGGAGAATTGCTTGATCCCAGCAGGCGGAAGCCCCAGTGAGCCAAGATCATGCCATCAGCACTCCAGCTCAGCAGAACACAGCGATTCCATTTCCAAAAAAGAGCTCTGTTTTATCTCGATTTTATAGTATTTTTTTTCTGATTTCATGGTTAAAATTTCCTTTCTTAACTTTCTTAAAGACATAGATAATAGATTTTGGTAAGTTTTCTTCCTTTTGTTTAGTCTCTATTTTCTCCAAGTTATCTTTTATTTTTGTTTTGCTTAATCTCCATATTTCAAGTTAGAGGTCTTTCTGTCATTTCTGCTAATCTTCCTCTGCATATATTTTTAAAAAGCTTACATCACTAAAAAGCTGATGAGCAGGGCTGGGCGTGGTGCTCAAGCCTGTAATCCCAGCACTTTGGGAGGCCGAGGTGGGTGGATCACTTGAGGTCAAGAGTTTGCGATCAGCCGGTCCAAGATGCAGTGTCCCTGCCTCTTTACTAAAAATACACAAAAATTAGCCAAGTGGTGCATGCACCTGTAATTCCAGCTACTCGGGAGGCTGGGAGGCAGGGAGTTACTTGAACCCGGGAAGGCTGAGCTTGCAGTGAGCCGATCCGCAACTGCACTCAGCCTGGTGATGGAGCTTGTGACTCCATCTCAAAATAAATAAATAGATAAAGACATAAATAAATAGGCCAAAAAATCCAAAAAATTGGCCAGAGGTAGCTGTGCCTGGCATCCCAACACTCTGGAGGCTGAGGCAGGAGGAATGGCTTTGAACCCGGGAGGCAGAGGCCAAAGCCGAGACGCCACCACTCCGAGCCCAGCTGACAGAGCAAGACTGGCCTCAAAAATAAATAAATAATAAAATAAAATAGAAAGCCATATAGCCGTTCTCATCTTGCATGGGACTTGGTGACTTTAATGTGATTTTCTTAGCTTGGGTTCCCCCCAAGAGACCCTAAGACATGGAATTGAGTAGAGTGCTCAGTGGAAACACAGGTGGGGAGTAGGAATGTGAGACAGGGAAGCTAAGGCAGCCATGATGCTAACTATGACTGGGAGTGACTAGCTTAATCCTGGGTAGAGGACGCCGGGAAGAATGCAAAACGTACCCTCAGAGTTATTGCACACAAGGGCAAGGGAGCTGGGGTATTTATAAATCAAATTCCGACAGTCGTTGGATGAGAGCTGCTCCCGGGGTCATTCATTCCCCGCCTACTTCTGCCTGCCTTAGTTCCTGGGCAGAGTAACCTTCCCTGGTTTCTGGTGAGACTGCCAACATGCCACAGTCACTGGCAGTCGGAAGTCAGCAGAAGTACATTAAAGTGGGACTGCCTAGGGTGGGCGGATGGGTCAGTGACATGCGTCAGTGACCAGCCAGCTGTTACTTAAATTCCCCATCAGCAATACGTAACTGAACGAAGTAATAACAA
>NW_022162450.1:0-480 GCF_008728515.1 Papio anubis | reverse complement strand
TGAGACGGAGTCTCGCTCTGTCGCCCAGGCTAGAGTGCAGTGGCCGGATCTCAGTTCACTGCAAGCTCCGCCTCCCGGGTTTACGCCATTCTCCTGCCTCAGCCTCCCGAGTAGCTGGGACTACAGGCGCCCGCCACCTCGCCCGGCTAGTTTTTTTTGCATTTTTTAGTAGAGACGGGGTTTCACCGCATTAGCCAGGATAGTCTCGATCTCCTGACCTCGTGATCCGCCCGTCTCGGCCTCCCAAAGTGCTGGGATTACAGGCTTGAGCCACCGCGCCCGGCCCATCTCTTTCTTTTTACTCTACTTTCTGGGAGATTTCACGAACTTCATCTTCCAAATTTTCTGGGATACTTTTCATTTTTGCCACCATATTTTTCTAATTTTCTCTCTCCTTCCTTCCTTCCTTCCTTCCTTCCTTCCTTCCTTCCTTCCTTCCTTCCTTCCTTCCTTCCTTCCTTCCTTCCTTCCTTCCTTCCT
>NW_022162449.1:0-5737 GCF_008728515.1 Papio anubis | reverse complement strand
TGTTGATTTGTTAACATTAAACTCGGCTGGGCGTGGTGGCTCATGCCTGTAATCCTAGCACTTTGGGAGGCTGAGATGGGCGGATCACTTGAGGTCAGGAGTTTGTGACCACCCTGGCCAACATGGTGAAACCCCATCTCTACTAAAAATACAAAAATTAGCCAGGCGCGGTGGCAGGTGCCTGTAATCCCAGCTACCTGGGAGGCTGAGGCAGGAGAATCACTGGAACCCAGGAGGTGGAGGCTGCAGTGAACTGAGATCGCATCACTGCAGTCCAACCTGGGCTACAGAGTGAGACTTGGTCTCAAATAAACAAGCAAACAAACAAACAAAAACACACGGACACACATGAAACTCACACCCAGCAGCACTATAACTTATGCCTGAATGAAGCTTTATCTAACTCATATATGTTCTCAGTAAGGTCCCACCATAGCCGGCTCGTGCTCAGGAATACCAGAGAGCATTTCAGCGCTATACCTGAGCCAATTCAATCAGTGCGATCACCCAGAAAAAGCAAAAAAATATGAAAAATATAGCACTAAATAGATGGAGAAAGGATATTTATTTATAGCACAAGAGTTGAAACAAGAAGACAGAGTGTTGTTTGACCTCAGCCGGGAATGTATATATCGACTGACTCAAATTTTTACTGCTCTGTGCGTGTCCATGAATGACCACAAAAGTGCTGCGAGTATTCATTCTGGGATACAAATAAATTGTAGTGAGCAGGCTAATTCACAAATATGGAACTGGAATCCATGAATAATGAGGACCAACCGTATGTCTGTTTCAGCATGCCCACTTCTGCCATCTGCCAGGGTAGAGGAAGATGGTAGAGAATTTCCACTTCACTGAGAATTGGCCATTGTTTTCGCCAGGCTTCTGAGAGCCACCCCAGTAGCTGTATTCCTCACTGGGGTATTAAATCCCTTGTCCTGGCCGGGCACGGTGGCTCACGCCTGTAATCCTAGCACTTTGGGAGGCTGAGGTGGGTGGATCACTTGAGATCAGGAGTTCGAGACCAGCCTGGCCAACATGGTGAAAACCCATCTCTTAAAAAAAAAAAAAATCAGCTGGGTGTGGAGGTGTGCGCCTGTAGTCCCAGCCACTCAGTAGGCTGAGACAGGAGAATCGCTTGAACCCAGGAGGCAGAGGTTACAGTAAGCTGAGATTGTAGCACTGCACTCCAGCCTGGGCAACAGAGTGAGACTCCTGTCTCAAATAAATAAATAAATAAATAAATACATCCCTTGTCGGGAGAAAGTGTCCCTAAGTGAATGATTTCTTGCTTATCCAATCTTACATTCCAGCTTCCTTGATCGAGTACCCGCCAAATCCAATCTCAGGGGTACTCCCCTGGCTTGTGCCAGTACAAACCGGTTAATTTTTGCAATCTAGGGAGGGGATCTCTGTTCTCCCTTGTTTGGTCCAGTCTATCCCCAGCCAGGTTACTTTGGGATTTAATCCTAGTTTCCAGCCTGGCAGCCAGGAGTGGAAGCAGGGGCACCACCCACGGGGGCGTGTGTCACCTGTGGCAGAAGAGCCTCTGTAGCATCTTCCAGGACAGCAATAGCTCCAGTCCTAACTCAGCTTGGGAAGCCCAGAGAGGCCTGGGGTTTATCTCGTGGAGTCAACATCCTCAGGGATATCCATCCAGATGTCCTTATCCCATGTTTTAGAATATTTGGTTTACCCCACCAGGGGATCCTGACCTTCACGCAATAGACCTTCCTTGCCTGAATATTCAAACATCTCTGGGCCTCTTCAGCCTGCAACTCAATTGTGTCTGTCCTCCACCACCACCGGTGATAAGAGCCTTTTTATAAGCTACCATCCAGCTCTCTGGCTCTCATGCTTAGCCCTTAACTGCCCCTGAACAGCTCTCAGTCTCTCCTTATCCTTCCCCAACACAGCCAGTCAACTAACTTCTTCTGTCTTTGTCCACATTGTTCTCCCCATATTTTTCAGACTCTGGAAAATATGTGCCCAGCACAGCATTCTCCTCCATGGGGCTATTTTCCCAGGTTGCTGTCAGTGAAATCTTTAGCATGTGAGCCACCACCTTGTTTCAGGGACTATCTGTGCTCCAGCAGGAAGGTATTCTCTGTACCCATTGAGCAGTGGGTAAATCATCCCAAATCCACATCTCACCACCTATTTTCGCTGCCTATTCCTGGTGCTTCTTGTGTCTGTCCAGGTTCACTAAGAAGCAGGTGCCACAACAGAATGAAACATGCAAGGATTGGCCGGGTGTGGTGGCTCACGCCTGTAATCCTGACACTTTGGGAGGCCAAGGCGGGCAGATCACGAGGTCAGCAGTTCGAGACTAGACTGGCCAATATGGGGAAACCCCATCTCTACTAAAAATACAAAAATTAGCCGGGTGTGGTGGCATGTGCCTGTCATCCCAGCTATTCAGGAGGCTGAGGGAGGAGAATCACTGGAACCGAGAGGCGGAGGTTGCACTGAGCCGAGATCGCACCACTGCACTCTAGTCAGGGAGACAGAGTGAGATGCTGTCTCAAAAAAACAAAAACCATGCAAGGATTTTATCAGGGGGAAATGGGCGGGGAGCTGGGACAGGTTGAGCGAGCCATCAGACTGTGAATCAAGTCTGACCTCAAGTAAAGAAGAGAGGGAAGGGGGTGTGTGGAAGCATTCCATACTACCACACACAGTCCAACAAAGGGTCAGCAAGGCTGTCGGGCTGTCTTTGAGCCAAAGATTACCTATCACAAGAGGACTCCCATTGTCACCCGGTGACAGGCCTGCCTTAGTATTCCTGCCATGGTCAGTCGTTGGGTGCAGCCCACGGGTAATATGGCTTTGGTGCCAATGCTTTGATGGATTTCAGAGTGCAGAAGCTGGACCCTTGGTCAGATAACCTCCCTATAGTTGGAAGTCTGCCAGGTGCATTCTCATGGTCATGACAGGATGAACTCACTTTTCCTCAGGAGCAGCCTGCAAGATAGGTGCTCTGGATATTATCTTCTCAGAAATGAGAAAACAGAGGCATAAAGAGCTTTGGATACTTGTCCAAGGCCACATAGATGGGAAGTGGAAAAGCCAAGATTGTTTCCTAGAACTGACCAAATTCAAAATTTCACTCTCAGTCCCTATTCTTCCACCTCCTTCCTGTTTCCCGTTATTGATGGCTGCTTTCCCTGACGCCCCTGGGTGGCACCTCACCATTGTACCTGTGTGCACAGGAAAAGCATCTGTGTCCCTAATGACAGTGCTCTTTCCTGCGCCCTATTTTCTGTCTTCTGATGCCCCCAGAGATACCAGCCGCCAGGATCTGGAGGATACTTTATTCCAGATTCCTTATAACACTTCGGTGTCGATGGCCTCTGAGCAGGAGCTACCTCTTAGGCAACAGAAAAGAGTGGGTTGTGGCCTGTATTAGTTCTTTTGCTGTGTAACAATTTTATCCCAAATGTGGCAGCTTAAAATAACACACATTTATTATCTCAGTGTTTCTATAGGTCAGGGACAGCTTTGCTAGACCCTCTTCTTCAGAGTCTCACAGGCTATAATCAAGGTGTTGGCTGTGACTGCAGTCGCATCTGAGGCTCAACAGGTGAAGGATCTGCTTCTGAGCTCATGCGATTATTGGCAGCATTCTGTTCCTTTCAGGCTGCTGGGCTGAGGGCCCCAGTTTCTTTTTTCCTTCCCTCCCTCCCTCCCTCCCTTCCTCCTTCCTTCCTCCTTCCTTTCTCCTTCCTTTCTTCCTTCCTTCCTTCCTCCCTCCCTCCCTCCCTCCCTTCCTTCCTTTTTATTCTTTGAGACGGAGTCTCACTCTGTTGCCTAAGCTGGAGTGCAATGGCACGATCTCGGCTCACTGCAACCTCTGCCTCCTGGGTTCAAGTGATTCTCCTGCCTCAGCCTCCTGAGTAGCTGGGATTACAGGTGTGCGCCACCACACCCAGCTTATTTTTGTATTTTTAGTAGAGATGGGGTTTCACCATGTTGGTCAGGCTGGTCTTGAACTTTTGACCTCATGATCTGCCCACCTCGGCCTCCTAAAGTGCTGAGATTACAGGCGTGAGACACTGTGCCTGGCCAAAGGTCCCCAGTTTCTTGCCGGCTGGTGGCTGGAGGCTGCCCTCCGTTCCTTGCTGCATGGTCTTCTCTATAGGGCAGCTCTCACCATGGCGATCTTCAAGGCCAGCAAGAGCGTCTCCTAGCAAGATGGGTTACGGTTTTCTGTAATGCAATCACATACATCCTAAAGCCTTTGGCTCATTCTATTGGCTAGGAGCAAGTCAGGTCCTGCCCACACAAGGGCAGGGACATCATGAGGTGGGCATTATGGGGGCACCTTAGAGTCTGTCTGCCACACCTTCCTTATGGGTCAGCATCTCTAATGAGAACAACTCCTTGAACCACCCCAAGTTTGGCTCTCCATGAAGTATAAGTCTGTACGAAGACAGCTGGGTTGAGGATTGACCCTTGGTGATTTCTCCAATCCTCCTTTCCTCCTGTGGCTCAAAAGTTCCTTTCCCTCATTGAGAATGACTCAAACACATCAGATACTAAGAATGTGCCCATTTCACCAGCACATCACACTTTGACAGTGAACTCTAGTGGGCACAGCTAGGATCCTCTCCACATCCTGTTACACATATTTAAGCATGGGAATGATGGGATTGACCAGACTTTACAATAACTTTATTTAATTAATTACTTTATTCATTTTTTTGAGATGAAGTCTTGCCGTACTGCCCAGGCTAGAGTGCAGTGGTATGATCTTAGCTCACTGCAGCCTCCACCTCCTGGGTTCAAGTGATTCTCCTGCTTCAGCCTCCCAAGTAGCTGGGACTACAGGCGCATACCACTGTACCCAGCTAATTTTTGTATTTTTAGTAGAGACGGGGTTTTACCATGTTGGCCAGGCTAGTTTCAAACTTCTGACCTCAGGTGATCTGCCCGCCTCGGCCTCCCAAAGTGCTGGAATTACAGGTGTGAGCCACCGCACCTGACCAACAATAACTTTAAAACATAGCTATATTGGACAGGTGTGGTGGCTCACACTTGTAATCCCAGTACTTTAGGAGGCCGAGGTGGGTGGATCACGAGGTCAGGAGATCAAGACCATCCTGGCCCTGTCTCTACTAAAAATACAAAAAATTAGCTGGGCATGGTGGCATGCGCCTGTAGTCCTAGCTACTTGGGAGGCTGAGGCAGGAGAATCACTTGAACCTGGGAGGCAGAGGTTGCAGTGAGCCAAGATTGTGCCACCTCACTCCAGACTGGGCAACAGAGCGAGACTCCGTCTCAAAACAAACAAACAAATAAACAAAAGAACAGCTTTATTGAGATATAATTAACCCAATTAGAGAGCATAATTCGGCCAGACATGGTGGCTCATGCCTGTAATGCCAGCATTTTGGGAGGCCAAGATGGGCAGATCACTTGAGGTCAGGAGTTCAGGACAAGACTGCCAACAAGGTGACACCCCGTCTCTACTAAAAATACAGAAATTAGCCAGGTATTGTGGCGTATGCCTGTAGTCCCAGCTACTCAGGAGGCTGAGGCAGGAGAATTGCTTAAACCCAGGAGCTGGAAGCTGCAGTGAGCTGAGATCATGCCACTGCACTCCAGCCTGGGCAACAGAGTGAGACTGTTATTTTCTTTTTTCTTTTTTTTTTTTTTTGAGACGGAGTCTGGCTCTGTCACCCAGGCTGGAGTGCAGTGGCCGGATCTCAGTTCACTGCAAGCTCCGCCTCCCGGG
>NW_022162448.1:0-136904 GCF_008728515.1 Papio anubis | reverse complement strand
CCATCTCGGCCTCCCAAAGTGCTGGGATTACAGGCTTGAGCCACCGCGCCCGGCCTGAGTTCAAGTGATTCTCATGCCTCAGCCCCTCAAGTAGCTGGGACTACAGGTGCATGCCGCCATGCCTGGCTAAGTTTCGTATTTTTAGTAGAGGAGGAGTTTTGCCATGTTGGCCAGGCTTGTCTTGAACTCGTGGACTCAAGTGATCCGCCTGTCTCGGCCACCCAAAATGCTGGGATTACAGAAGTAAGCCAGTAAGTCAGGCTTTATCTTCCCTTTAAATGACTTTATTTTTTAGAACAGTTTTAGACTCACAGAAAAACTGAGCAAAAAGTAAAGAGAGTTATCAAAATTTTGCTGCCCTCCTCCCAACATGCAGCCTCCCACATTATCAATATCTTGCGCCAGAGTGACACATTTGTTACACTCAATGAACTACCTTGACACATCACTATGGTCATGAAAGTCTATATTTCACATTAGCATTCGCTCTTGGTGTTGTACATTCTATGACTTTTGACAATTTTGACATGTGTCCCACATTAGAGCATCATATAGAATTTATCTTCATTTTACATGACAGTAAAGTGAATCTATCTTATAGAATTCTATCACATGAATCTATCATATAGATATCATACATCATCTAACATATAGAATTTATCTTCATTTTACATGAGAGTAAACTGAATCATAGAAATAATAAGTTGCTCACAAAAGGTGACACAGTTTATTAACGTTTTGTGAATGGTATAATGCATTTCTATAAATTAATTATAAATTTGATTTTAACTATTTCATATAACATTGTCTTATATATTATAAGCAATTTATCTCCTTATTTATGAATTTTTAGTTATTATTATTTTTATTTAAATGAGTACAGTTTGGTTGATTTAAACATCTGTCTGATACTCCATCAAAACAATAAAGTCTGCAAAGAAAACCTGTTCCTTCATTTTTATGTCCTCCTTTCTTCCTCATTGATCCATTCCACTCAATAGCATTTAATATAGAACTTTTACTAGCAGAATAGATGATGGATTATTGTTTGATGAATGAATGTTTATCTAATATGTTATTGAGCTTAAGGTTTTGTCATGCACACTATTTAAGCTGTCGTTATGGGAGCCTAACTTCTGAGGTTTCTTGAGGTCACTGTCAGAGGCAGGAATGTGAGTAGGATGGCGTATTGTTTTGATCTTGTGTCATATACTTTATCTTCTTAAAAATGACTCTAGATTTTCACATCCTGGATTGTGTTTTGGTATAATATATTTAAAGCCTCCTAATAATTTGAGAGAATTTATAGGTTCCACGTTAGCAACCATGTGCAATAAACACATGATCAAGGTTCTAGACTCTTGAAAATTTAACATATTTTCTAAAGTTTATCATTTTAACATATAAAAATGAGAATGACTCCACAGTAAGCTCCACAGTAACCTTCAGAAAGTCACAGAAAGGAGCAATAACAAAAAAAAAAGAATGATTTGACTTTGGGGAAAATTATGGTCTAATACCACATATATTATTTTGTCTAGTGCTACTGATATCATTTGCTAGACCTTTTTTTATAAGAAATTTCTGGCCGGGCGCGGTGGCTCACGCCTGTAATCTCAGCACTTTGGGAGGCCGAGGCGGGCGGATCACAAGGTCAGGAGATCGAGACCACGGTGAAACTCCGTCTCTATTAAAAAATACAAAAAATTAGTCGGGTGCGGTGGCGGGCGCCTGTAGTCCCAGCTACTCAGGAGGCTGAGGCAGGAGAATGGCGTGAACCCCGGAGGCGGAGCTTGCAGTGAGCCGAGATCGTGCCACTGCACTCCAGCTTGGGCGACAGTGTGAGACTCCATCTCAAAAAAAAAAAAAAAAAAAAAAAAAAGTCTAAGAAAGACCATTTTCCATTTGACATATGTCCCACATTATAGCATCGTATAGAATTTATCTTCATTTTACATGACAGTAAACTGAATCTATCATATAGAATTCTATTACATGAATCTATCATATAGAATATCATACGTCATCTAACATATAGAATTTATCTTCATTTTACATGAGAGTTTACTAATACATTTAGATATTTACTAATAAGTTGTGATCATTCACCTCCCCATTTACCCTGTTGTCTTCCAGAAAGGCCAGCTACACCCTAGCCTATTTTGTGAAGCTGGACTTGTAGCTTATTGCAGCATGGACTGCATCTGAATGAAGATTTTAGGACAAAGTTCCATTCTTCTTAATTTGAGGAATCATTCATTCATTCTTGCAGCACTATGCATCCTCTTATGTTTCACTAGTCACATCTTTCTGTTGTCATTTTTGTAGAGTTATATTCTTGGTGTCATTGTATATAGCAATAAATTGATTCTATTCAGCTTTGATTCTACATTTAATCACCTGAAAACATTATTTTCTTTCCTGCTACTCTAGCACAAAATTATCTCTTAAGAATAATTTGAATTTTTAGATATTTTTTGATGCCTCATACATCTCTGTAAAATATTAGGGTCCTCTAATAAATAATTTTACTTGGGGTCTAATTTTAATAACTTTTAAAATTATTCTATTGATTGTATTCTGCTATCTATGATAGATAAAAGTTGTAATAGGCACATGATAATTTATATTCAACAGAATAATTTGAAAAGTTATTAAATTAGAAATATGACACACATTTTATAATTATGAGGGGACATTCTGAGTACAGCAGAACAGAAAGATGAAAAGTTCCTCCATTCTGGTGACATTGTTGAATTGCAAAATTAAACAACTCTAGAGCTCCTCTGCTTGAAAATTTTATATGTGAGATGATAAACACTTTGTGTTCAACCTCTTGTTAGTCGGGGCTGATACAACTTGCAGGTAAATAGTTTCTACCTGTTAGAGATGTTTTATCACAGTAGGAAAAACATAACTAAACTGATTAAAAATAAATGATAACCATGACAAAATCTATGAAAGCACAAAAGGTGAAGAGAATGTTGATGGGCGAGCATTCTAGGAGAGGCTTATTAATGCAGGTTATATTCAAATGGTGTTTTCAGGGATAATTGGGAATTTGTCAGAAAAAAAGAATGTTTTGGGAAGTAGAAGAGATAGTCATGCACAGAAAAACAAGATCAGGAAGAAACTGTTATAAGTAGTGCAGGACACAAAAATATTGTCCATGCATGTGCACACAGGGGTGTGTGTGTGTGTGTTTGTGTACACATGCAGGTGAGAAAGAATGAGAGGGAGAGGACGAGGTAGAAAAACACACACAGAGAAACATAGACAAAGACATAGGGACAGTAGGTGTTTGAGATCATGATTAGCATGTGTTTGAGGTGTTAATGGTGAGAAGAATAATTGAGCTACTGGGCAGGGATAGAAAGAGAGATTAAAGAGAAAGTTTTGAAACAGCTTCTGTTCCAAGACCCGGGAACTCATTCATGTTAATTGAATGTGGAAGGGAGCCAGTATAGGAAGAGTATCATGAACAGCTTTAGTTGTATCTTTTATTATGTTGTTCTGTCAGTGTTTGAAGAATGCAATGTAGGGGAATATCGAGAGTCTGTGAATGGCAGTGACAGAGAATGATGGAATTGGAGGCCATGGAGATCAGATATAAAGCTACTGCTCTCTAATGTGAATGACTCTGGGGTAGGACTAAAATTCAAAGTGAGGAGAGATGATTAAGGAGGCATTAATGAGACATTCATGTCTTCCACTCCAACTGTATTTTTCACCACCCTTCATCCTTCTCCAGGCATATTGCCGTCTTTTGGGTCATTAACTTTAGAAATGTTTCCCCTCCTCAGTCCAGAACCTATTCTTCTCTTTCATCCTGGAATGCTCTCCCTGGACTCCTTATCTGGGAAACAAATGCTTATCTACTGGGTCTCATTTTTAATGCCCTTGTTTGGGGGAACCTTGGCCCCAGGTGGGTCAGCTAACCGTATTAATATTCTGTGTCCTCAGAGTATTGTAAAATGTTCTTTCATTAGAATTATTCAAGTTGTATCTAAATAAAGCTTTGTGAACGTACCTCTTTTACATGTAGTTCATCCACTAGACTGGGTATTCCATGAATACAGGGACCATGTCTGTTTTGTCACCTGCCATGTTCTGACCATATCATGCTTACCCAATAAGTAGTTTGTGAAAAAGTAAACAAATAAATGTAACATTTGTTACTAGCCTGAAATGGAAAAGTATGTATAAAGCATTAGGGTTGTGGAAATACTTAAATAGGGAATGTGATTTACATCCATTGTCCTTCATCATTTGGGATTTTGCAGACTAATAATTTTATAAAAGCAATGCGATCCCTTCACCAAAAAAATCTGTAATTTAGTATCAGTTAACATCAGTTTAAGAAATCTCATTTTAAAGACTATTATTATTAGAAAATTATCCAATCATGTTTAGAGTGTAGGAAGATAAAAGTTATCTAGGAAATCTGTGTTCCTAAATAAATAGTACTGGACAGAGGATTACACATTCTCTATATTTCTATTAAAATAAGATGAGTGGCCCATTCAGTATGATATTGGCTGTGGGTTTGTCACAAATAGCTCTTATTATTTTGAGATATGTCCCATCAATACCTAGTTTATTGAGAGTTTTTAGCATGAAGGGCCGTTGAATTTTGTTGAAGGCCTTTTCTGTATCTATTGAGATAATCATGTGGTTTCTGTCTTTGTTTCTGTTTACATGATGGATTACGTTTATTGATTTGCACGTGTTGAACCAGGCTTGCATCCCAGGGATGAAGCCCACTTGATCGTGGTGGATAAGCTTTTTGATGTGCTGCTGGATTCGGTTTGCCAGTATTTTATTGAAGATATTTGCATCGATGTTCACAGGGATATTGGTCTAAAATTCTCTTTTTTTGTTGTGTCTCTGACAGGCTTTGGTAGCAGAATGATGCTGGCCTCATAAAATGAGTGAGGGAGGATTCCCTCTTTTTCTATTGATTGGAATAATTTCAGAAGGAATGGTACCAGCTCGTCTGTGAATCTGTCTAGTCCTGGATTTTTTTTTTTTTGGTTGGTAGGCTATTAATTATTGCCTCAATTTCAGAACCTGTTATTGGTCTATTCAGGGATTCAGCTTCTTCCTGGTTTAGTCTTGGGAAGGTGTATGTGTCCAGGAATTTATCGATTTCTTCTAGATTCTCTAGTTTATTTGCATAGAGGTGTTTATAGTATTCTCTGATAGTAATTTGTATTTCTGTGGGATTGGTGGTGATATCCCCTTTATCATTTTTTATTGCATCTATTTGATTCTTCTCTCTTTTCTTCTTTATTAATCTTGCTAGTGGTCTATCAATTTTGTTGATCTTTTAAAAAATCAACTCCTAGATTCATTGATTTTTTTGAAGGGTTTTTGGTGTCTCTGTCTCCTTCAGTTCTGCTCTGATCTTAGTTATGTCTTGCCTTCTGCTAGCTTTTGAATGTGTTTGCTCTTGCTTATCTAGCTCTTTTAATTGTGATGTTAGGGTGTCAATTTTAGATCTTTCCAGCTTTCTCTTGTGGGAATTTAGTGCTATAAATTTCCCTCTACACACTGCTTTAAATGTGTCCCAGAGATTCTGGTATGTTGTATCTTTGTTCTCACTGGTTTCAAAGAACATCTTTATTTCTGCCTTCATTTTATTATTATGTACCGAGTAGTCACTCAGGAGCAGGTTGTCCAGTTTCCATGTAGTTGAGCGGTTTTGAGTGAGTTTCTTAATCCGGAGTTCTAGTTTGATTGTGCTGTGGTCTGAGAGAGAGTTTGTTAAAATTTATGTTCTTTTACATTTGCTGAGGAGTGTTTTACTGCCAACTATGTGTTCAATTTTGGAATAAGTGTGATGTGGTACTGAAAAGAATTTATATTCTGTTGATTTGGGGTGAAGACTTCTGTAAATGCCTATTAGGTCCACTTGGTGCAGAGCGGAGTTCAATTCCCGGATATCCTTGTTAACTTTCCATCTCGTTGATCTGCATTTCCTTTGAAAACTGGCACAAGACAGGGATGCCCTCTCCCACCACTCCTATTCAACATACTGTTGGAAGTTCTGGCCAGGGCAATCAGGCAGGAGAAAGAAACAAAGGATATTCAGTTAGGAAAAGAGGAAGTCAAATTGTCCCTGTTTGCATATGACATGATTGTCTATTTAGAAAACCCCATTGTCTCAGCCCAAAATCTCCGTAAGCTGATAAGCAACTTCAGCAAAGTCTCAGCATACAAAATCAATGTGCAAAAATCATAAGCATTCTTATACACCAATAACAGACAGACAGAGAGCCAAATAATAGGTGAAATCCCATTCACAATTGCTTCAAAGAGATAAAATATCTAGGAATCCAGCTTACAAGGGATATAAAGGACCTCTTCAAGGAGAACTACAAACCACTGTTCAACAAAATAAAAGAGAACAAAAACAAATGGAAGAACATTCCATGCTCATGGATAGGAAAAATCAATATTGTGAAAATGTCCATACTGCCCAAGGTAATTTACAGATTCAATGCTATTCCCATCAAGCTACCAAGGTCTTTCTTCACAGAATCGGAAAAAAACTACTTTAAAGTTCACATGGAACCAAATAAGAGCCCACATTGCCAATACAATCCTAAGCCAAAAGAACAAAGCTGGAGGCATCATGCTACCTGACTTCAAACTATACTACAAGGCTACAGTAACCAAAACAGGATGGTACTGGTACAGGAACCAAAACAGAGATATAGATCAATGGAACAGAACAGAGCCCTCAGAAATAATACCACACATCTACAACCATCTGATCTTTGACAAACCTGACAAAAACAAGAAATGGAGAGAGGATTCCCTATTTAATGAATGGTGCTGGGAAAACTGGCTAACCATATGTAGAAAGCTGAAACTGGATCTCTTCCTTATACCTTATACAAAAATTAAATCAAGATGGATTAAAGACTTAAATGTTAGACCTAAAACCATAAAAACCCTAGAAGAAAACCTAGACAATACCATTCAGGTCATAGGCTTGGGCAAGGACTTCATGTCTAAAACACCAAAAGCAACGGCAACAAAAGCCAAAATTGACAAATGGGATCTAATTAAACCAAAGAGCTTCTGCACAGCAAAAGTAACTACCATCAGAGTGAACAGGCAACCTACAGAATGAGAGAAAATTTTTACAATCTACCCATCTGACAAAGGGCTAATATCCAGAATCTACAAATAATTTAAACAAATTTACAAGAAAAAAATCAAACAACCCCATCAAAAAGTGGGCAAAGGATATGAACAGACACTTCTCAAAAGAAGACATTTATGCAGCCAACAGACACATGAAAAAATGCTCGTCATCACTGGCCATCAGAGAAATGCAAATCAAAACCACAATGAGATACCATCTCACACCAATTAGATGGCAATCATTAAAAAGTCAGGAAACAACAGGTGCTGGAGAAGATGTGGAGAAATAGAAACACTTTTACACTGTTGGTGGAACTGTAAACTAGTTCAACCATTGTGGAAGACAGTGTTGCGATTCCTCAAGGATCTAGAACTAGAAATACCATTTGATCCAGCCATCCCATTACTGAGTATATACTGAAAGGATTTTAAATCATGCTGCTATAAACACACATGAACACATATATTTATTGCGGCACTATTCACAATAGCAAAGACTTGGAACCAATCCAAATGTCCATCAATGATGGACTGGCTTAAGACAATCTGGGACATATACACCATGGAATACTATGCAGCCATAAAAAAGGATAAGTTCGTGACTTTTGCAGGGACATGGATGAAGCTGGAAACCATCTTTCAGAGCAAACTTTTGGAAGGACAGAAAACCAAACACCGCATGTTCTCATGCATAGGTGGGAACTGAAAAATGAGAACACTTGGACACAGGGTGAACATCACACACCAGGGCCTGTCATGGTTTGGGAGGAGGGGGGAGGGATAGCATTAGGAGATATATCTAATGTAAATGACAAGTTAATGGGTGTTACATATGTAACAAACCTGCACGTTGTGTACGTGTGCCCTAGAACTTAAAGTATAATAAAAAATAAAAGTAAAGTTAAATAAGATGAGAGGCAATCACTTGAAGTTATAACAGAACATTTTAGAATATGTATGAAAATTGAATGCTTAACATTTGGTATTTACAAACTATCCTCTAGAGATAAATTATTACATTGTGAATACTGTTCTTTCTTATACGCTTCATAGATGCTGTGTTTGGAAAGTAGAGTGTAAGAAATGTAGGTTAAAAGAACCTTATTGCCTTAAAATGTGATTTTTTTTTCTAATTAATTTTTACCAATGTCCAATGTTAACATTGACTAATTAAGGGGTGATTATTTGAATGGGCTCTACTATTTACTTGCTTTGTTAAATTTGGACAAATTTCTTAAACTCTGGGTTGTAGTTCCCTCATTTTTAAAAGGTAGCATGATTGGTTGCTATGATACAGTGTACATAATGAACTTATATGTTTCTGACACATGACAAGAGTTCTGTATGTAACAGCTATCATTGCCATCTGCCCTATCCCCCGAGAAAAGGAGAAAAAGTAATTCAGAGGATTTTTTGTACTATTTCACCTTTTTAAACCAGTAAAATTTTGACCCTCTCCTAAATTAAATTCACTGTCCCAGATTTTAATTAAACATTTGCCTGTGTTCTTCCATTTGCAAATAATTCACCTATGAATACAGATCACAACTATCCACAAACATACTATCAACTGAGTTCCTTAATTATTATAGGATCTTAAGTTTTTTAACAATACCATTGTATACAAGCAATATATTTACTGATCATTTCTCAGAGATTATTAGCAAAAGAAAATAAATTATTGCTAAATTAGCTCCTGTAATGTAAGCAAGGATTTATGTTATTTTGAAATATTAATATATACATTTATTAATAATAGGGTAATTATTAATACAGCTTAATATAGTGATATTTATCTTCAAAACACTTTGGGAGTGCTAATATTCTATTTCTCATGATTAATTTAGAATAATTCTCCTCTTGAATAAATAATATGTGTCATCAGTTACATTACTTATACTTTATTTATTATCAACTTTATGTTAGTTAAAAATTAAGTTTAGAAGCACCCATGAAGTTCTTCATTGTTCTTTTCTCTGTCTTCATAGTTTTTATTTTTAGTCTATATAAAATTTTAACTGAATCATCTGGCAATTACTGAAGTTATCAGTATTAACTCTATAAGTTATTATTTCTATAGCTGTTGCAAAGTTAAAAATTAGCATTTAGGCTGGGCGCAGTGGCTTATGCCTGTAATCCCAGCACTTTGGAAAGCCAAGGCAGGTGGATCCCGAGGTCAGGAGTTCAAGATCAGCCTGACCAAGACGGTGAAAGCCCATCTCTACTAAAAAATACAAAAAATTAGCTGGGCATGGTGGTGGGTGCCTGCAATCCCAGCGACTCGGGAGGCTGAGGCAGAGAATTGCTTGAACCCAGGAGGCAGAGGTTGTAGTGAGCTGAGATCACGCCACTCACTCCAGCCTGGGCGATAGAACAAAATTCCGTCTCAAAAAAAAAAAAAAGTGTTTAGATTTAGGTACTATCAGTGTTTTCCATTGGTTAGTGGATAAAATCTAAGTTCCTCAGTTTGGAGGTCAAATCTATCAACTAGTGTTTGATATAATATACTTTCCTTCTATTGGAACTTGCTACTTGGAGAATATTCATATCCTAGTTTTAATTTTTAACTTATTTTTAATTATTTTTTAAATTTTTGGGTTCTAGTAGGTGTGTATACTTACAGGTTATATGAGACATTTTGATACAAGCATACAATGCTTAATAATCACATCAGGGTAAATGGAGTATTCATCATTTCAAGCATTTATCATTTCTTAGTGTTATTAACATTCAAGTTATACTCTTTCATTTATTTTTAAATGTCCAATAAATTATTGTCGACCATAATTACCCTGTTGTGCTGTCAATTACTAGCTCTTATTCATTATATCTGACTATATTGTTGTACCCATTACTCTTCCCCGCTCCCTCTGTCCATTACCCTTCCCTCCTTATGGTAACCATCATTCTGAGTGTCCATCAACAGACAAATGGATAAAGACAATGTGGTGTATATAATAATGAAGGATCATTCAGCCATAAAAAAGAATGAGATTTTTTTCATCTGTAACAACATAGAACTGAAGAATATTATATTAAGTGAAATAAGCTGGGCACAGAAAGACAAACTTTGCATGTTCTCATTTATTTCTGGGAGCTAATAATTAAAATAATTGAACTCTATGTGCTATTTTTAATTAAAAAGTAGAATCATGTACCATTTTTTTTAATTTCAGTAGAGTTATGTACCATTTTTAATTTACATGATTTTCTTTTTTTTTTTTTTTCCCACTTTCTCTCCATTTTATATTAAGTGAGATCTGTCTCATTTGAAAATCCAGTTCATCCATAAGATAGTCCTAGGGTCTAGTTTCTAGCCTCAATTCCTCTGTCATATTCCTAAATTTTTTCTTGACTAGAATTAGTCTTGTTCTTACACACAGTATTTTATATTTTTTAAATCATTTTTCTTATTTGGAAACAAACTATACCATATCAGGCAAAAACTAAACAAAAGGCAACAAAGAACTTAAAAGATCATTAAGTGAAATAAGCCAGGCAAGGAAAGACAAAGATCACATGTTCTCACATATTTGTGGGATCTAAAAATGAAACAATTGAACTCATGGACATAAGAGTAGAAAAATGGTTACCAGAGGCTGGGAAGGGTAATGGGGACTTGGGGAGTAGTTGGAGACGGTTAATGGCTACAAAAAGAAAATAGAAAAAATAAATAAGACCTTGTATTTGATAGCACAAGATGGTGACAATACTCAATCATAACTTAATTGTACATCTTTAAATAATAACTTAAAGAGTGTAAGGGGATTCTTTGTTATTCAAAAGATAAATGCTTGAGGAGATGGAAACCGCATTTGTCATGATGTGCTTAGTACACATTGCATACCTGAATCAAAACATCTCATCTACCCCATAAATGTGTACACCTACTATGTACTCACACAATTTTAAAAAATAAATTAAGAAGAAATAAAAAACAATACTTCAAATATGAACGCTTAAAATAAAAAGAAATAAAGAATGTATAATCGGCTGGGTGCAGAGGCTCACACGTGTAATCCCAGCACTTTGGGAGGAGAGGCAGGCAGATCACTAGAGATCAGTAGTTCGAAACCAGCCTGGCCAATATGGTGAAAGCCCATCTGTACTAAAATTACAAAAATTAGCCTTGCATGGTGCCGGGTACCTGTAATCCCACCTACTTGGGAGGCTGAGGCAGGAGAATCATTTGAACCCGGGAGGCAGAGGTTGCAGTGAGCCAAGATTTAGCCACTGCCTTCCAACCTGGATGACAGAGAGAGACTCTGTTAAAAAAAAAAAAAAAAAAAAAAAAAAAGAAGTATAATTATTTCAAGAAGGAAAAAAGTATCTTATATTTCATTTTTTCTCTCATAAAATTTGCTTTACATACACACATTTTTACAGGATACTATTGTGTATGTTGTTTTGTGATACATTTTATTTTATAGAAGTATAAATAATTGCCATTTTGTAACTACAAAGTATTTATTTTTTTTGTTGTTTTTATGTAAGGTGTGTACATAATACAATAATAAAACAAGCACACATAGATTTACCAACCAACACAACCCCGTTGGGGCATTACCAAGATTACTGACATTAGTTGGGAATTCATGCGAAATGCTTGTCCTAAATTTTGTGTTTATCATTCCCAACCCTTGTGTGTTTGTGTATTTGTGTGCATTTTCTCCCATGTACGTTTGTCTTTAAGAAATATAGCTAGTATTGATTATCCTGAATTTTATAGAATCAGTAATATTCTCTAATTTTTGGAACTCACATTTTTCACTGAATATTTATTTCAAGGATATCTTTGTTACTTGTAGTTGTAGTTCAATTAAGTCTCATTGACAAATTCAAGTATGAGATAATACTATAATTTATTTCTCTCTATTCTCCTATTGATAGAAAGGATAATTCAGCTTTTGCTCTTATTTACAAAGGAGCTAAAAGTGTTATATTTCATATCTCTACAGAGATAGCCTAGAATATATAACTAGAAGTGAGTTGTAAGATCAAAGACCATGTGTCTATCAATGTTAAGAAAATTGTCAATTTTTTTCCAAAAATATTTAAAATTTATCTATATAAATATTGTGGATGATCACTCTTATTCCATTCCACATGCTCAACAATACTTGTTATTTTAAGCCTTAAATTTTGCTTAATTTTGATCTGCTATAACATGGTAGCTCACTGGGTCTTAAGTTGCACGTTCTTAATTACATAAGAGATAAAGGTGGTGATTGCTCTGGGCAAATAGCATTGATAAAATTCATGATTATAGTCAGGAAAGAAAGCAAATTGGAAGAGAAATATCAAATTGAATAAAAGCACAGAAAGGATGGTATAGGGTTTATTCAGGAAATCATAAATTCCCATAGTTGGTTGCAAGGGGGCCTTATACAATACATTAATTTTTGATAATTTTGATGGTAATTATCTTACTATATACCACTATTTATCCTGAAGTTAGACCAAAGAAAAAATTGAGAAAAATCCAAGATTTTGCTAAGAATCAAGACAGCTATTCAACTTTTAGGGAATTATTTGTTGTATTTAGAAATAACTCTATTAGTGAGCTCATTAGGAGGTAAGGGGACACTGGCTTTTTGAATTTCCAGAGTCCTTGCTCTGACTATTTCACTTCTGGAACAACTGGTATTTCTTTAACTGTGGTGTAAATTGAATATAGTCAGTTGGCTTTATTTCTGGAACCTTTCATAGGGCTAAAGCTCTGTACAGAGTCTTTGTTGCTGAATTCTTGCTCTTGGTTTTGCAGGGAGTAGAATTAGTAAAGTGTTTTTTGGTGTTATATTTGGACTGTAATCAAATAGATGATACTTGAGAGCAATGGGTGGTTGATACGCTCTTAGCTGCACAGCGTCTTTGCATATCCTCGCATTCGCAGCTGTGTTCTGTGGTGTAAATGGGAGAGAGGTGACCCCCTCACCAGGTCCACTCCTTGGTCTTGAGGTTTGAGAAAGACACCTCTGGTCACTAGAAATGTGCTTGCAATTTTTGTTATTGTTGTTGTTAGGTTTTTCAGGCCATGGGGCTCCCTTGGGAATTGGACCTGAGCTGGTGGCCACAGCCCTGGGGTTCTAGGATCTGTTTGCAGCTCCCTTCTTTGGATACTTGAGGTTGAATTTTGGGTGTACTGGGGGATCCAAAGGGCTTTCAGGTTGCCAAAACGCAGTCAGGTGGAGCAAAGGACCCAGGGTATGCAGTTGAGGTTGCACTGTGTACATGCACCTTGGGATAGCCAAGCAGAGGCCCTAGGTGGTCCTGGTAGGCAGGTAGGCCTATAGGACTGATGGGCCCCAGTCCTGCAGGGAATCAGGCCCTATTTTACCCCTGGCAGTTAGCTGGGGCTAAAGCCTCTCAGAGGGAGATAGGAGCTCTGGTGGGAGGGGACTTATGGCCCAGCTCTGCCAGTGCTGACCCATACTGAAAGGTCCCCAAATCCATGTGTGCTGCAGCTCCATCTCTGTCTCATCTCTGGGGAGATCCCCCTGCCAGCTCACATGTCCATGGGGGTATGGAGACTCCTGCAATTAAGATCCTAGAGGTCCACAGTGAGGTGAATAGTCCCCCAGTTGCTTCACTCCTATCTTCCCGAGGCACCATTCAGAGTTGGAACAGTTTTTTGGTTTTTTGTTTGTTTGTTTGTTTTTGTTTTTTTGTAATTTAAAAAAAATTTTATTGTAGCAAATCTCTATTCCCTGAGAATAGAGAGACAGGTAGAGCAAGGACAAGTATTGTCCCTTTTTTTTCTTCAAACTCTGTAGGTCATTTTTGTCCAAAAAAAATATTTTTAGATATCACTACAGATGCTTTCTCTGATCACACTTTTTCTCACTTTATGTGCATGAATTAAAGTCAAAGAAGGGATGATTTTGGGAGGATCATGGGTGGACCACATTCATAACCCCTCTATATGACTTAATTTTATCTAGTAACAACCTATAAATATATAAAACTAACAGAAATTTCTAGAAGACCAAAATTAGTAAATCTATAGGAGAATCAAATAATATATTTGGCAAACTTAATTCGATAAATGCATATGAGCATTTGCATTCTCCACACAGGACTTGATTTTTCATGCCCATTAAATGTGTGTTTTATTTTCTCAAAGCAATTACTTACTTGGCCATAAAGCAAGCTTTAATAAAATTAAAGTATATGTTAGCAAACTGTACTCTATATGCATAGTTCTCTGTAGAGAGCCACTTTTCTTTCTTTTCCAATTTTTTTTTTTTTTTTTTTTTTTTTTCTGCTAATAGCACAGAATACCCCGGGGAAGTCATTACATAAATCTGATTTCAAGAGGGAACTTAGGGTGAACAGTAACAAATTCTGTCAACCACTTTCAGACAAGTAGAAAATCACAGTACCTGGTAAGGTGCAAGTCAAAGAACAAATAGATCGGAATCTGACAGCATGGGCTAAATAATTAGCTGTATAATCCAAATGCTATTTGATTTTCCTTACTCGGTGGACCTCTCAGTCTGTTTTTATACCCTGAATATGGAGCTAATAATACCTGTCTCATAGAGTTCAGTTGCAATATCCCAAGAGTTCTGTGATGTTTTAAGCATCTTCTTTTTGTCAGCCTTAATGCTCAATGTGATGAGTTGTAGAGATGTAAGGGGCATTGTCTTTGCCTTTAAAAAAGTTCATCATCTCATTTCTGTCAGGGCTCCAGGAAATTAAATGAAGTCAGTTAAACAAAATGACTATTCCAATCATTTCATTCATCTGCATGATCCTTACTATAGCCCATGGTTTGACTTCTGAAGAGTCCGTTCCATTTGTGGACTTTGGAAGAATTGTATTGCTACCAAAGTTGGTCTTTGGTACCCATCATTTCTCACTGTTTTAGCTCTTGACTGCCCTCATTCTGGCATCTAGTTGCTACAGGCTATGTGCCCTTCATTTGTGTCCTTTCTCTCTGGAACCACTATTCCTCCTTACCTGTTGTCAGTTTTCTTAATACCATCGTTTATATTTTGTTCATTTTTTTCATGGTTTCAGGTGAAACAGAACAGTAGTCTCTCCTTATCTGCAGGGGATATTTTCCAAGATCTCAACTGGATACCTGAAACTGGATAGTACTGAATCCTCTATACACTGTATTTTTTCTATACATACTTATGATAAAGTTTAACTTATAAATTAGGCACAATAAGATATTAACAGCAATAATTAATAATAAAATAGAACAATTAATATACTATAATAAAAGTTAAGTGAATGTGGTCTTTCTCCTTCTTTCTCTCTCTCTCTTAAAATATCTTAATATTTTCAAAACTTGGTTGACCTCAGGTAAATGAAATCATAAGAAGTGAAACCACATATAAAGGGTATTACTGTAAATGTGATTATTGTAACTTCATCTTGGTCAGAAATAGAATCCGTCTCATTCTGTTTTAAGACAATTAAATAAAATGTTGCATTTAAAGTGCTTACCAATCAGGTGAAATATACAAATTGATTATATATGTATATAAAGTGATATATATCTTATATATGTAATATGTATTGTTTTATACACACACACACACACACACACACACACACACTCACAATTTATTATCACTTTGAAGACCCCTGTGGGTCCAGGATCAAAAAATTTTTCTCTGTTAGCCGCTTTTACTCTCCTTGAGTATTCTTCAGTGCAGGGGTTCCCAGCCATGGACCAGTACTGTTTCGTGGCCTGTTAGGAAGCTGGCTGCGCAGCAAGAGGTGAGCAGCAGGTGAGCAAGCATTACCACCTGAGCTCTGCCTCCTGTCAGATCAGCGGCAGCATTAGATTCTCACAGGAGGGGAACCCCTATTGTGAACTGTACATGCAAGGGGTCTGGGTTATGTGCTTTTTATGAAAATCTAATTCCTAATGATGTGAAGTGGAACAGTTCCATCCCGAAATCATCGTCTCCCCGTTCATGGAAAAATCGTCTTCCACAAAACCAGTCCCTGGTGCCAAATGGTTGGGGACCACCACTTGAGTATATTTGCACCGCTAAGGAAAAAAAAACTTCATATATCAGTTTTTAAAAATGTCCCCATGTTATATATTAAAAATATGCACAGACTATAGAAAAAAATCAAGATAAATTAGAAAAAAAGCCACTTATGTAATATGCATGCTATTTTTTTTTTTTTAATGGCACAAGAAAAAGACTAATATATTTCATTTATTCTGGAATTCTGGATTTTACAGTTATCCTCTTAGGGATTTTTATTTCATCCATTTACAGAACAGTTAATTTAATTGAAGTTTTCATAGTGTTTAACGTGAATTCTGAGTACCATTTAAAAGATGTAGGCTTCAAACTTTTTATCAGAAAAGGTAAGAGAAAGTTTGGATATTTTAATGAGGGAATATTAAAGTATTTTGCCTTGTGTAGGATTATGAAATATAATCAAGAGCTAGGAAAATGAGTCTCTAGTACATTAGAAATTACTAGAAGAAGTAGTTGTTTTAGTTTTGTATTGCTATTGCAACAAATACCACAAACTTGCTGACTTAAAACAACGTAAATATTTTCTCTCACATATCTAAAGGCTAGAAATGTGAAATCTGGCAGGACTACACTTCCTCTAGAGGTTCTAGGGGATAATCCCTTCTATGCCTCTCACAGCTTCTGGTGGTTGTCTGGGGATACCTGGGCTTGTGGCTGTCTATATGTGCCCCATTACCACCTTGCCTTCTATTCCATGTTTCTGTGTGAAATCTCCCTCTTCTTCTGTCTTATAAGGACACTTGTGATAGCATTTAGGGCCAACATAATAATCCAGAATCCTATGGAGTAAAATCTGTTCTCCCAAAATTAATACGGTGAAGCGATAACCAACACGGTATAGGGCCTTTGTGAAAGTAATTAATGTTAAATGAAGTCATAATGGTGGGAGCATGATCTGGTAGAATTAGTGTTCTTGTAAGAAACTAAACCAGAGAACATATTTCCTCTGTGCTGTGGGGATAGTTCTAAGATGGCCATCTGCAGGCTCGGAGGAGAGTCTTCATGAGAAACTGATCCTGCTGGACCTCGATTCGGGGTTTCTAGCTTTCAGAACTGGGAGAAAATAGATTTCTGTTGTTTTAAGTCACCCCGTCTGATTTTTGTATGGTAGACCAAGCTGACTAATACAAAGGGTATTCTATTCATCTTAATAGCTTTAATGTCATCTATCCTTTGCCATATAAAGTAGAACATTGACATATCTTTTGGGGGCCTCCACATTCTACCATTTAACCCACTACAGTGGTCAATCTCTTTTTATCCACACCTCCCTAGAGTAGAGTCAAGTAAATGGTACATCTTCAAATGAAAGCTGTGTAACAGATGCCAGACACTACTTCATATTCAATTTCTCCCTTCCTAAAAACAAACAAACAAATAACAACAAAAGCAAAAAGCACTCTGCAATTTAGCTACTTTTTACATCATGTGACAGAGCTGCAGAAAACAGAGGTTCTGCAAATATATATATATCTCTCTCTGAGACAATGTATATATGTATAAATATATATATATATCAGACTGTATATAATATTTATCATGTGTATATATATTTTTCACATGATGTAAAAAGTACATAAATTGCAGTGTGCTTTTTGCTTTTGTTGTTGTTGTCATTTGATTGTTTTTGTAAAATGGGTTTCAGAGTATGTATATATGTATAGTCTATATATCAGATATATAGACAAAATATATGGTCAGAGATAAAATCCATCTCATTCTGTTTTAAGACAATTAAATAAAATGTTGCATTTAAAGTGCTTACCAATCAGCTGAAATATACAAATTGATTATATATGTATATAAAGTGATATATATCTTATATATGTAATATGTATTGTTTTATACACACACACAATTTATTATCACTTTGAAGACCCCTGTGGGTCCAGGATATATATGTATCAATATATATATTGTTGAGCCTATTATTGCTCTTTTGAGCTTTCCTAACTGGTTTAGGTTTTCCTTCTGGAAGGTTTTATGGTGAAACACTATCTCAGAACTTGTGTTGTCAGTTTCACTTTAGTGATTTGATTCCCTGTATCATCCAGGCCTCTGTGGTTATATACAAAAAATACTGATCTTTACCAATTTTAGTAAAGGGGATTTCTTGGTTGACCATCATAACTCACAGTATTAGCAAGAAGATGGGAGAAACAAGCCTGGGCACAGGCAGAAATAAACTTTGCTTCGTTAGATTGGGACACATGAATCACAAAAATAGTTTTATTGTAGAAACAGCCTGTAGAAGACACCCTGCTGAAATTAACAGATTATATATTAACAGTCTATATGTTTATATGTATAGTCTATATATCTCTGATATATAGATTAACAATCTATAGATCGGATATATAGACTATACATATATACATATAGACTGTTAATATATAATCTGTTGATTTATATATCAGATATATAGAGAGACTATACATATAAACATTGTATATATAGTCTGAGGCTGTATGTGTACTATATATAGTCTCTGTAGATAGATATCTATATATCTATATATAGAGACGATAGATATAGATAGTCTGAGGCATATTTTATTTAAATACTGATCCAGAATTGAAATCCACATTCCTTTGACTCCAAAATACATCATCTTTCCCTAAATTCAGTTCTCATTCTGGTGTTAATCAGTTTCAATAAAGCTTCTTTCCACAAGGAGCCATCTCACTGATGGCAAAGGCATGTATGAAGGATGGTATTTATCATTTTTGAAAACAAGCAGTTAATTAATTAAATATTAGGTTTTTGAATGAAAAAAATTAACTTTTATGCTTTGGTGCTCACACTGGTGAAGAAATGTGTATTTTCTTCCTATTGTTAAAAGTAATTTGTGTATGTACATGATTTAAAGCAAAATTAAGTGAGATAACATTAGTATTTATAACAAAAGTAGTAAACCAGACAATCCAGTTTTCTGATAGATGAACACAAGGGCAGCCTTTCATTAATTTATACAATAGGAAAGTTACACTGTCATTCTTTTCTCCTTGCTCTTTATGAACTTAATAGTGAATGAAGCCCCTTTTGTCTTCCATCTAAAATATCAAAGACCCACAAGAATAAATTATAGATAGATGATAATTAATTTATTTTCAATATATTATTTGCCTCAGCCTTACCTTCAGAATCTGGGCACATTTTAATAAATGCACAATATTTGCATGAGAAAACATAATTAAATGAGCATGAAAAGAATCCATCTGCTACATAGTTTTATTTTTAAGAATTTATTGAATACCTATGCTAAAATAAAATTTCCATCATTGTTGAGCCTGTTATTACTCTTTTGAGCTTTCCTAACTGGTTTAGGTTTTCCTTCTGGAAGTTTTTATGGTGAAACACTGTCTCAGAACTTGTGTTGTCAGTTTCACTTTAGTGATTTGATTCCCTGTATCATCCAGGCCTCTGTGGTTATATACAAAAATACTGATCTTTACCAATTTAATAAAGGGGATTTCTTGGTTGACTATCATAACTCATAGTATTAGCAAGAAGATGGGAGAAACAAGCCTGGGCACAGGCAGAAATAAACTTTGCTTCCTTAGATTGGTACACATGAATCACAAAAATGGTTTTATTGTAGAAACAACCTGTAGAAGACACCCTGCTGAAATTAACATATCTAACCATTGGTAGCCTGCCTTCAATCTGGTCAGCTAAGTTTCAAGGCTTCTAATGACCTAACTTGGATTATGTATGTGCCCATATCTTGAATTGGTCAGGAAATTAGATGCATGAAACAATGCTTGGTATGTACCATACCATGAGAGAAAAGTAATCCTCCAAAAAAAAAAAAAAAAAATGAGTCAAGGATTATTAGGAAAATAGAAGGAAAGATGAGCAGCTACTGAGGAGCAAATGGGAGCTCTTTGAGATACAGAGCTGTTTCAAATATTTGATTCCATTCTAAACATAATACTGTTGTACAGCGGATGCATAATACATGTTTGTTTATTCATATTGGGAAACACAATTTAAATTGCTACCTTTTAGAAAGATTTCTCTCACAATAAACATGCCCACTACCCTTGCTTCAGTACTGACCCTAATTTTTACCTTCTCTTAATCCTAAAAGAAATCGTAAATAAATGGTGAAAAGGAAAAAGAAGGAAACAAAAAATTATGAATAAAAAATATGTACTAACTCCCAAGATGAAACAATGAATAACACATGATATCTTCCTTTAAGGAGCCCGAAGCCTAGGATAGCCTGATGTTTGGATCAGTGATTAGAATGATAGGAGTTATGCAGGCTGGTACCAGGAAGGTTAATGTTCACCAAAATATTATCTATAAAACTCCAAACAGAACATTTCAAAAATCTTCAACTATAATACACATTAAAAAAAAAAAAACCTTATAATTTTTTAGACCTGTAAAGTAGAGCTACAAATCATATATACTATCATTTCATGTTATATGTCACAGCAGAATAAAAATGGCATGGACCCAATTGTGACTGTGTAAGATATTCATGCATGTGGATATTAACAACTCTGGGAGGGTTACAGGAATAAAAGTAGATTTGCTAGAATAATGGATGTGTTTTATTTTTTAATTTCCTTTAATGCCACTATATGTGAAAGGAAATTTACAAGGAAATTATGGGACTATTTCTTCTGTCATCTGATTGTTTAGAAACAAAATACATTGAAAATGTCCCCTGCCTGTTAGTGTGATTCAATCCATTCTTCATGATTTTGCAGCTGTGGTTCTGGCTGTGACTGCCAGGGGAGACTTCCAGTATTATTATTTATTACTCTTGTTCTTTTTAACCTGTTTCCTCAAAGCATCTGCAAGTTGGTGGTTATGGGAAGACAGGTGGTGGATGTTCTGTGTATCTTAGCTAGAATAAATAGCTGTTTTGACTCTTGTTAAGGATAGTATTGTTTTTAACACTGATATCCAATAACACTTACCTATTTAGGAGTTGCAAGTGCTTTAAACTCTTGATTAGGAATATAAAATCGCCCTTCTTGCTAAAGACATACATTTTCTTCAGTTTCTATATTTCAGAATTCTGTATTACATAGAATTCTTCAAATGGCATATGTTCTAACCCTTGTTCAGAACATATGATTACTATTCAATCTCTTGTATCACCAGGATTGACATCTCGGTTCAGCTGTTGTTGCCATATACCTGGTCATTTTAATTGCTTCTGTATTAGTTTCCCCACTCTCATGTTCTTCTGTTTCATTTTTGCCTATGTACTGTTGCCATATCATTCTGACAGGGGCTCTAGCCACATCATACCTCTGATTTGAAATATCCAAGGGACCCCCCCACCCCCACTTTGGGTTTTTTTTTTTTTTTTTTTTTTAAGTTGGAGTCTATGCCAAGCAAGAATGCAGTGACACAATTACAGCTCACTGTAGCCTAGAATTTCCGGACTCAAGCCATCTTCCAGCCTCAGCCTCCTCATTAACTAGGATTATAGGTGTAAACTACCACATTAAAAAAAACTGTAGAGACAGGAGACTCATGATGTTCTCCACGCTGGTCTTGCACTCCTGACCTCAAGAGATCCTCCTGCCTCTGTCTCGCAATGTGCTGGAAATACAGGCCTGAGACACTGTGCCCAGCCCTCCTTTGGCTGCTAAATTAAGTATAAACTTTGTAGCTCAATTTTGTGATCTCCTCTCTACTTTTTAGTATTTTTAATCATGCTTATTGCCCCTTCTGCCCTATAGAACAACAAATAAACAACTGAGTCTCATTCTGTTTGTTTGCTTAAATTTTTTCCTTCACCTGGATGTCCTCCGTCATTCTTGCCGTAGTTATTCAGCAACCCACTTCAAAAATAACCCTCTTCACTAGAACTTTTCTTATTACCCCAAATGGAATTGACCATCAGTCTTTTAAAATATATACAAGTCTGTTCTGCCTCCTTGTATTTAATAAGTTTTATATTAGAGTTACTTATGTGACTAACAATCAGATTAGGTGAATTCTATGAAGACCCAAATGCTCCCTTTGTCATCTTTGTATTTACTAAAGGCATCTGACACAGAACACTGGCTTGTTCATTGGCTTGATTTAAAGGGCAACTCCAAAGCTTATTGAATAAATTTAATAGGATTAGAAAGAAGAACTTTTGTTTTCCTGTTTAATTTTTTTTTTTTTTTTTTTTTCCTAGAGAAGTTAGAGGGGAAGTCAGATGTAGGATTCCTAAACAAAGGAAAGACAGGAAAGAAAAAGGGAGTATGGGAGGTGGAAAACACTAAATGCCTTCTGGATTTCACCCAATGAAGTTAAACTTCTTTAGGTATAAATAAAGAAGAATGTATTTACTTTTTATCTATTTATTTATTGTTATACTCAGAGCCCAGCATTTGGGTGACTTTATATAGGATCAATTTTAGTGAACTTAGTTACTTTATTTTCTACTGTTTTTCTAATATTCTATTTGCTTTGTTCATGTTCTTTTTTTACATTTAATATTCTATCAGCTTTATTAACTATTCTTGGATTTTAGTTTTATAAAGATATTGTTTTTGTAAAAATGTTCTCCTGCTAAAGAATGTACTTGCCTGTGAAAAACCAAGAGAGTGCTGTGTAGAAAGTAGTACAGGTAAAAACACCTGGGTGAAATTTGAGTACTCTCTCCCGACCGTGTCTTAGTTTTCCTTCACTCCTGATGGTTAGAAACCCAATTTCTTCCTCTCCTGTGATGTATTGTGATCAAAGTCTCAGACGCAGGCAAATTAGCATTTACTAGTTTATTTTTTGTGCCCTAAAACAGTACCCTCGTGGATTGAGGAGCTGAGTGTAACGCTAATATTCAAATCAGCTCTTCCCAAGAAACACATGCACGTTTGAATGGCTAATCTTAAACCTACCTATAGTGGTACTTATATCCAGCAATTATGGTATACCCTTCTCTGACCAGAAGTAGGAAACAGCTTTTTCTTTTCTTTTCTTTAATTTTCTTTTCTTCTTTTCTTCTCAATTGTGTTTCTAGAGAGATGAATTCCACAATAATATTTAGGGTTTCCAGAAATATAAAGCAGAGTTTGATTAGTTAGTAAAGAATTTGAGTTAATATAATCAACTATGTAAATTATGAAGTGTTACGAGTCATTTTCTTCCTATCGAGAAAAACAGGTTATTTTCATTCTCATGTATTATTTCTACGTATCCTGGGGGTTAAAATAAAAAGAAAGGACAGGATATATACTTTGTGAGGGACTAGAATCCTTAAAATAAAATCTTACTATGGAAGAAATAAATATTTTCAGTAAGAAAATAATCCCAATGGACATCACTAATGTAAAATTAAATATAATTTATTTAATTTCAAAGTTGAGAATTTTTCAAGGTAGATTTTATGGTCTCTGATATATACAAATTTCCATTTTATTGTTTTATTTTGATTGCAATGTTACTACAATATTATATCATGTGTTACAATAATGATTTGGATCTATTTGTTCAAACTATTTCTCTTGTATTTAATGATCTCTTTCTATCTCCTTTCGTCTCTTCTAAGCCTCAACAAAGTGCTTCTGGAAACAATGAGAGCTCTCAAGTTGAGTCAACAAAGGAAAGAAATCCACGTACCACTGCCTGTGACTCTCAAGATGTAAGAAAAACTTAAGATGGTTTTTACAGTATTAGACATGAGAACAAAGCATAAGCATTTTAAGAATTCTAATCCATGCTACCATGAAACTTACTACTTATATGTAATATCTACTATCTAAGGATTGTACTTTTAAATATAAGAAAGTAAATGTTCTTTTGGTCTGAATCAAGTAGGTGTTCCAGTAAGCATTGCAACCAGATTCTTAGGACAACTATGAATATGAGTTGTTAGAGAGGTAAGAGGATGACCACAGGCTAAGCAAGGTGGTCATTCCCACAGTTACATGATAGAAAGCTGTTAAAATGTAAAAAACAAAAACCAACAAAAAAAACTTATAGGATGTATTTCTCCATGTAAAGCAAATACACTCAGCATACAGAGACATCATGGTAGAGGAAGGGAGATTCATTTCCTTCAAATGATAGGAAATATGGAATTTGTTCAATGAGTCTTTTCACTCATTAAAAGTGCGATGGAATTTTATTTGTTTTGAACTTTGGCAAAATTAAGCTAATGGATCTATTATATTTAGATTTGAGAACCAGCAAATGACAGCAATTGTGTTGAACAGATTCAAAATTAGGCTTCAATCCAACTTGAAAAGTGTCTGATGAAACTATTTATGCTTGAAAGAAATCAGGCTGCAGCTAAAAATATATGATAATGATAAGGAGGAACAGAAAAGTAAGTTAAACAAGTGATCTCTTTTTTCTCTTCTGGCTGCCAAAGTGGATTAAGAAAAATGAATTACTCAACAGTTTTACCTTCAATTCTTTGTTTATTTAAACATGTATCCAAACTGTACAATTTAGAAGATAAAGTTAATAAGAAGTATAAACAAAATGCTTGAATTTTACTTCCAAAGGAGGAGAGAGTCAAAAAGGCTTTGGGCAGGAAGGAAGATTTTTACTGTAGTTTGAAGCATGGATAGGTCTTTGACAGTGAGCAAATTTGCAGAGGTAGGAGACTATCACAGCAGTATGGCTAAAAATACATAGTACCCAAAATGGTGGGATATGTGCCTACAACAATCACTGAAGACTAGAGAGTGAGGGGCCTTGGATTCCCAAGCTGAGATTGGTTTGGACTAGGGAGCTAGTTCAGGTTTTCAAATGCTTGTATTCAATCGAGTGATAAGACCATGATGTTAATTTTAAGGATGGTATTTTTATTTCTTGATATATATTTTTGAAACTCCATAAAAACATGTTCTCACTGGAGGCAAAATGGAAAATTTATGTGTGGTTTGCTAGGATTCCCCAAAGCAACATTCTGGTCTACTTTTCTTATTGAAGCCTGCTTCAAATCATAAATTGTTTTATTCATACATTATTTGTTTCTCTCTTCTACTTTTGTTGTTCTCCTTTGTCAGTGATAATTCTTCTGTCCTCAGTAAGTTCCAGAAGCAGCTACTGTCTTGTTCTGGTCTCAGTCTGGATCTGGGGCTCTTCGAAAAGCTGCCTCCACCAACACAAACATAAATGTTCTTTCACTAACCTGACTTCTGTCCTCTAGACTTGTGTTATTGGAGTCTCTACTCCTAAGAAGCTACACCTTTTAGTACATAGAGTGTTCAGTATTCAGAGCCTGCAGATTCAATTATAGATAATAATGAAGAAAGTAATACAATGAGTGACATAAACCAGGTGTGAGTAATAGGAATTAGTGGGACATGCATGAGCATCAGTTTTCAAGTTCTAGACCAGTACTTCTTAGCTCTGTCTCCAGAATAGTATCAAGTGAAGAGTACTTACAAAATACTAATGCCCACGACCCATTGCAGAAAAATTACCTCAGCACCTCAGTGGGTAAGGTCTAGACATTAGTTGTGTCATTCCTCCAGATGATTCAAAGATATAGGTTATTTTTCACTAATAATAGATTTACCCATTCATAAGAACCATCTGGGGAGCTTTTAGAAAGTCAGATTCTGAGCAATTAATCTGGACATTTTAAATAAATAAAACTAGAGAGACTTTATTTTTTACCTTGTCTAAATTTAGCCATAATATTCTGATTTGTATTAAATATCGTGAAATGTATTGCTTCCATTTAATGTAGCAATATAAAAATACTGACTCTACCAACCTAGAGACTTAAGCTCCAATTTGGGTTGCTTTATTGAATGCCCAAATTGAATAAGAAAGCAGAATTTAATTTCAATTTTCAAAATCACAAAATAAAATTATTTATCACATTCCTACCTTTATATTTTATTTTGGGTGTGTTTAGAATCTTAGCCTATGCCTTTATATGATTTTCCTTTAATCAGATATTGAATGAATGCTATTTAGTTTTATACAAAGACAAAAAGTAGGATATAATGTAGTTTTACTTTGTTTTTAATGTCCTTACTTAATAATTAATTGATAGTAGCTTTATTCCTATTTCTTGTTTTAATTCGATTTTCAGTTGTAATGAATTCAGAAATCCAAAAACCACTGAATTAGCAAATTTTAAAAATAATTAAAGTGAGATTAAATAGGAACCTGAATTTAGACAATCAAGGGAACAACTGGGAGCAAGCAATGAAAAGTCTATTTCAAAGAGAGAGCCACAGGATTCTGTGATCAAATGAAGATATAGGTAACATGAGCCCCAAATATATGTTTTATTGACTGAAATAATTGCATCATCATTATCAAGAAAGAAAACTAGAGTAGGTGATATTTTTGGTTAACATTTTTCTATTTACTTCTGAACAGAAGAGATGGGTACTCTGTTAATAATTAGAATGGGTAAAAGGCACAATGAAGCTAATTGTTTTTGAAAAATATAATTTTTAAAATAGCTTTATTGAGATATAACTTACATACCATAAAAATTCACCCATATAAGTGCATGTTTCAATCATTCATCAGATTTGCTGAGTCCAGGACTGTAATCCAGTTTCAGAACATTTTCATCTCCCTAATATGATCCCACATGCTTTTTTTTTTTTTTTTTTTTTTTTTTTACAATGAGTCCCTGTCCCTACTAAGCCTCAGGCAACCACAAACACAGTTTCTTTTTGTATTTGTTTGTACCTTTTTATTGCTGGAAAACATTTTATTGTATGGTGTACCACAGTTCTTTATCCATTCACCAGTTGATGTATTTTGGCTTATTTTAAATTTGTAGCTATTATGAAAAAATGATGCTATGAACATTTGCATAAACCACTTTGTATATGTTTTAATCTCTGTTGAGTAGACACCTAGATGTAGAATTGCTGGATTTGATTATAAGTTTATGCTTATACTGAAAAATGGGTACATTCTTTCCCCCTTTGAACAAACACAAGTGGTGCTTCTCTATTCTCACATCTTCACTATTAAAACCTCATGGTTCTCTGAAAGGTAAAATTCTCAGTAGTGAGGGCTCACCCTACCTTAAACTAAGCCTCTAGGAGTTTTTATATTTCATGGTAGTCCATACTTGGCCTCCAGAAATGTATTAAACGTATTACAACAATGTTCCCATCAACTACTGGCTCCAGCAGCTTTCACTCAGGTAGCTTGTCTGTGTTCTGTGTATTCACGGTGTCCCCAGTTTTTGGGGTGGTAGTTTTTCTGCAACATTAACTCTTTGATACATCTAAGAAAAGTTATTAATTATCAGACCCTTCAAGCTTTTGCTTGTTGTGAAGGTGCAAGTGGAGACTTCTAAGACCTTTATGTGTCAGAGCAGTACCTGAAGTCCTAATTCGTGTCTTCTGAAACACAGAAGCTTTTAATTTCAATAAAGTTCAATTCGTCATTTTGTTCTTCATGCTTTTGATATATCTAAAGAAATATTTACCTGTTTAAGCATACAGTTTTTGTTTTGTTTTGTTTTCTCATGGTTTCTTTTATAATGTGTTTGCTTTTATTTCTTACATTTAGATCAATATTCTACTTCAATTTTGTGTGTGTGTGTGTGTGTGTGGATGGTGTTAGGTAAGGTTTTGCATTTATTATTTGCATGTTGTTATTCAGTTGTCCCCGTCTTTATAACATGTTTTTAAGGAATACCTTTTTTAAAATTGAACTTCTCTAGCATCTTTGTCCAAAAATAACTGACCACAACATTTCACCATGTTGACCAGGATGGTCTCGATCTCTTGACCTCGTGATCCACCCGCCTTGGCCTCCCAAAGTGCTGGGATTACAGGCGTAAGCCACTGTGCCTGGCCTACTCTAATCTTTTAAAATTTCTTTCAGCAATGTTTGATAGTTTTTCAGGGTGTAAGTCTTGCATTTCTTTTGTCTTTATTTTTCTGAAGTACTTTTCTCTTTTTCATACTATTGCAAATGTAATATTTTAATTGCATTTCCAGATTGTTAACTGCTAGTATATATAAATGCAAGTATTTTTTGTTTATTGATCCATCAGAATGAGGAGTTTTAAGTGACTGTGAGCTCTGAGTAAAACCGTGATGAGATTTGCACATCACCTATAGGTAGTTGCAGTGCTGATTTTAAGCAGTTATGATGCTACATCCAGAATAAAGGAGACAAATCTCTTATCAAATTTTGCTTATCAATCTACGCTGATAAATTCTGTCTCATTTTAGAAGTAACACTTTGAGGTTCAATAATGATGAATGGAAAGTGTTTTCTAACGCTTGAGGTAGAAGGCTGAAGAAAAAAATTAGAATTGAAGGTTTGTGTTAATTTATGTTTCAACCAGTTTCCAGCAGTGTAATCATGAATATTTAACCCTTTTAAGACTGCTTTTTCTCCTCTGAAAAAGAGAGATGAATATCTGTTGCTTAATATAGCTCGTCCAAAGGATCCAGTGAGATAGCACAGCTTAACAATTAGCATATGACTAGCATAGCAAGCTCTCAATAATTACTACTTTCCATTCCTTTATGCAAAGCTATACCTCTCACACAAAACCTCAATAAATATTTTGAATTATGTACTTTAATTAATTTATCAAATGAAAAAACTTAAAATATGACCAAAGCAAGCTTAAATACTGTAATTGTATTTGCAATGTATTTGTAATGAGTAGCCTTATGCAGTGCTACTTTACACAGCAGAACCAGATGCAGTTAGTAGGAACAGCTATAGGAAGAATAATATTTTAGTCAAATATAAAAATGAACTCTTTATGAAAAGTATCTGAAACTAGAATTAGCAGTTGGCAGAAGTACCATAATACGTGATAGAATAATGAAAAACAGCCATTCTGGAATATAGTCAGGAATTGAGGCATTAGTGTGGAAGAATAGACTGATCATGTTAGCATCTCTTTCAATTTCAGGATTCTATAATTATCAACAACCTCACTTCCCTGACAGCTGATAGGACCCCATGCAGTCTCTCAGTAAATAGATAAGAAAGATTACGCATTTTGATTCCTGTTGGTCATACCTGAGACTGAATAACATAGAAGATAAGGCATGGGAACTACATAAAATCTAGATGTGGATACTGACTTTGCTGTTTCCTAACATTGTTGCTCTGGGAAGGGACTTTGTATTCAGATCCCTTTATCAATATAAGGTAGAGGAAGATTTTTCAAATTTTAGCATACTAAGAATCACCAAGTCAACTGGGAAAACTGCTTATGTATTATTCCCATGTATTATTAATCCATTGGTCAGGGAAAGAGCCCAGGAATGTATATTATTGTAATAATCCCACATAGATTTTCTTCTGTCAATATTTTTTAATGTTAAACACTTTGAGAAATTGCCAGGCACCATGGCTCATGCCTGTAATTCCGGTGCTTTGGGAAGCCAAGGCGAGCGGATCACAAGGTCAGGATAGAGACCATCCTGGCTAATATGGTGAAACCCCGTCTCTTTTTGTATTTTTGTAAAAATACAAAAAATTAGCTGGCCGTGGTGGCAGGCGCCTGTAATCCCAGCTACTCGGGAGGCTGAGGCAGGGCAATCGCTTGAACCTGGGAGGCAGAGGTTGCAGTCAGCTGAGATTGTGATACTGTAATTTGAGAAATTTTGTTATTCATTTATTACAGGTTTATTATGATTATTATATAAATATATAGATATTAAATATGTCATGTTCAACCACATCATAGATATCCTTATTAGTTCCTTTTAAGAAGTAGCTCTGAAGTTTTAATACTCAAAGTCTCAAAATATTCTGTGGCCAAAGAATCAAACTTGAAATGATAAAACATGCTTATTTTTAGATATCTTTGTTGCTTTGTTCCACTTCCTGCCTATGCCTTATGTAAACCAGGCAGGGTCACTTAGGAAATGGCCCTCAGATTCCTTGTTCCTTTTTAAAGAAGACTTAAGAAACTTGAAATGGATCGCTAAATTCTTAGCAGCGTATTTGACTATCAGTTTGGGGTATGTACAAGTTACTCTAAAAGCTGCTTTATTTAAATTATAATATTGGAGTCACATTGAGAAAGCAAAGGATGTATCTACTCCATCCCATTTTCCTGCAGCTTGCAAATGTGCCTCATATTGTTTAATAGCATATCAAGAATTAAAGACATTGAACATTGTATTTTAATTTTCATTTAGGAATTAAGAGTTAATACTCAATGTAAATGTGTTTTGCAATATTTCTGACTTCTATAAGTAGCAAACATTTAATTTTTCTTACTGTGCTGAGGAAATGAAAAACAAGGATGGCTTATGTTTAGCACTGGGAGCACTAGCTCAATTTCCTGCCGTTACATCTGCTTGCAAGTCCCTTACCAAAGGGAGTCTATTCAACAGAAAAATATTGCCTAGGGAAATGAGAGGAGAAAATGTGCAGAAAATAAATTCTAGAGCTGCAAGTAGAAAATTATGCCAGCTTTTTCATGTTAAAACAATTTTGGCTGAGATATAAGAAATCTAGTTCGTTATTATATCCAACATGCATTTTGCGGCATTTGATGGTCTGGATGAGTTGTTGGTGGATCCAATGCTTGGTTAACATAATTTTCTAGGCAGGTCATGCCCTGCTGTAATTGGACTTAGAGACCACACACCATTGTTATTCTGGGCTACATTCCATCAGACCATCTGAAGAAGTTGGCTTCTTTAAAAGCATTTTTTATTGTCCTACTGTGCTATTTTTTTCAAGAAGAAGCAGGAATCCCTCCAAATAATGTAGGAATGATAGATAGCTTCCAATGGTCTTTGGAAAAATGTTATATTTTATTCATATAAATCTCCATGTTTACTTTTCTATAACACCTTAATTTAAGCATCCAAACATGTTAACCTAATTTGGTATATTTCCATAAATAGTATGGAAAGCTTAAGAAAAATGGTTAATCTATTAATATGGTAAATGAAAATAACCCAGTAACCATGTTAATATTTATTATAAAAATCACTGGCCAAACAATAACGTGAAAACACAAAGCATAATCTGATAAATAATTATTTTACCCCTCCCATTTACCTATGAGACACATAAGGACTTCCTTCTCTGGGTTTCAATCATCCTTGCTGGATGAATGTATTTTGTCCATTATCACAGTACACCTTGTATTTTGATTATTTGTATAAGGTTCTCATTTTGAATTAGATAATATGTAATTTGAGGGCAAAGGCTATAGTAATATTTGTATTGTAAATTAAGGTTCAGAAAGGGAGTGTGACTTGCCCAGAGGCACCTGCTTCGGGGACATTGATGTCAGAACTTGCCTCGCTTCCAGTCGACCACTCCTACCATTGGCTCCATCAACTGAATGTGGAGTCATTGTCTTGATTTAATGTTACATTCTCAATCTTTTGACTTCTTGCTTTTCCGTTTAATATTAACTTATTAAACCAGCACTAAAATATTTTTCTGTAATAAATGTAAAAAATCAATTTCCTACATAAATTGGCATCACAGAAAAATTCAGCCAAAACATATTGGTGTCTCTAATATTGAGTAGCATGGTACTCAATTTAACTTTTTTTCTCTTTTGTAATATTATAAAAATTTTGCTTACTTTTAGCCTATAGCTTGTCCCGTCTCTTATTTAAATATGGAGAATGAACTGGATTTTTGTATTTGTCAAAAATAGTTTTTGTTGGTATAATTTCAAGTTTACCAGTTGTATATTTGCATTAATTATTCTGAGTTATTTTAATCTTTTAGAGTAAGAGCATAAGAGATATGACTAATCTCTTTAGTGAAGTAAAAAGAAGTGTTTAATAACAATAACAAAGTCATAGCAATTGGCAAGGTCAGCGATACAAAGTAAATGAAAATTTGACAATGAATTTCTGAAAACGTATTCCATCTGCTTTAATTCTTAAAGTTTTATTCTTTATTTCTGAGGGCAGGAATAGAGTATAATTAAAAATAAAAATAAAAAATAAAATAAAGCAAAAGAGAACATTATCTTTTTGTAATCATTTCAGTGATTGTAAATTCAGTCATCATGACCTTTTGAAAAAGTCATTCTAAATATACTACTTTATTTCCATAAATAATTCCCAAATGGGATATCTGCACTGAAGGCAAACACATACATGTATCATAATGAAAACCTTCTGAAGCATTTGAATGCCGTAGTTAAATTAGATGGGCTGACTGAGCTGATGTTTCTGCTTTCAGTGGGGAAAAAAAGAATAAAAGTCATCCTTCAAGGTAAAAGTTACTCAAGGCAGGATGAATGCTTGGTTACTGACACGATTTTCTTACCCTGTTAAATCATAAACACAAATGGAGGAGAGGAAGAGAAACAGAGAACTGGGGGGGAAAACTCCAGCAATAAATTCTTTGGCAATATCAAGATTTTGTAATGATCAGAATTAATATGTTGACCACAGAAGTGTAAACTTAAGTGAATATCAGTTCCTTCTAAGATAGGAATCAAACTTATTGCCAATATAGAGAAATTTTGATTGAAGGAAGGGAAAACTGAAAAAGGGAGGTGAAAGATAGAACCTAAATTGAGCACCTAATATATGCAAGATATTCCATTAGGAACCTTGGCATGTTTTTTAAAAATGTAATCAACTCTCCTGGCATCTGATTGAGGTGGGTATTATTTTGTCTAGCTTACAGATAAAAAATCAGAACCTCAGTAAGTCGAAATAACTTTCCCAAGTTCATACAACAAATGAAGATAAAAAGAATTTGTCTTCATTCATTAGAGTTGCTATAACAAAATACCATAGACTGGGTGGTTTATAAACAATAGAAAATTTATTTCTCGCAGTTCTAGAGGCTAGGAAATTTTCATTCAAGGCACTGACAGATTTGGTGTTCGGTAAGGCCCACTTGCTTAGGGAAAGCCATCTTCTCACTGTAATTTCATATGGCAGAAGAGGTAAGATGATGTCTCTGAAGCCTCTTTTGTAAGGGTGCTAGTACCTTTCATGAGGCTCTACCCTCATGACCTAATCACCTCCCCAGGGCTCCAATGCCTTATCCCGTCACCTTGTGAGTTAGGATCTCAACATATAAATTTTGGGGGGACATAAGTATTCAGATAGTAGCAAATTTTAACCTAATATGGACTATCTCTTTATTCACATTGCTGTGATTACCTTTATTATCTCATTTCACTGTGATATAAACATTTTGAAGGTAACTATCATTATCATCATCTAACAAATGAGATAAAATGAGATTAAATTGGTATTTCTCACTTTGCCATAGGCAAATGCTGTTCTGTGATGAAGTTTTCAACAGTATAAATAAAAAGAAAAATGATATAGACTAAAAAGCCAAATAACTAACATATTAGTGGATTTACCATTAATCTTTTATCTTCTATCTTATCCTCATCCTCCTCTTTTCCCCATTCCTCTTCTTGTTTCTTCCTCTTCTTTTTTCTATTTCTCCCTCACTCTATCACAGGATGATTTATTTTGTCATTGGATGTTTTGTCTGTTTTGCAAATTAAACTTTTATCTGAAATATTGCTGAAATATAGTAATCTATTTTTTGTTGATTTATTTTCTGCAATGTCAAAATTTGACTTTTTCTATTTCATTGTTATTGGTATCTAATTTTATTTTCCAATAAGATACCAATGTTCATGAACTTACCCACATTATCACAGATAGTAGGAAATAGAGTTTGGACTCAAGTTCATTTGTGCATGACTCCAAAGCTTATTCTTGCTGCCTTACTGTGACTAGAGACATCACAGGATTAGAGTCTCCTGCGCTATGTTGTGACTGTGTGTTCGTTTTCACACACAGAGATTATGTAATTGGCAAGGTTTGTCTCAACTACATACTTTTGTTGTTACAATGATTGCTTTTGTGGTTATATGATAATATTGTGTCAGTTGGCAGTTTATTACCAGAAATCACAGAAACAGGTTATTCTAGAGCTGTTGGTGAAGATGTGTATCTGAGAGGCAGTGTTTAATCATTTTAATAGATGTATTTGTGCCTTATCCCACTTTATAATTTACAGACCCAGCTGTGTTTCTCCCTAGCTCTCCTGTATAATTAAATGGGTGAACTGCATATTGAAGCAGTTGAATTTGTGCGTGCTTTCCTGATTAATTTTCATATTTTATTACTTGAATTTCCAGATCTTGGCTACTTTACTAATTAGGTTGAATTTTACTTAATTGAGATGATGAAGGTATGTTGAAGACTTGTACTACTCTTTGTATTGTTTTAAATAATTCTCTGGACTAATATTTGATATTTTTTTCTTTTTTTAGACAGAAAATGATTCTTTTGAATAATTAATCCATAATTCACTACAACTTATTACATCTCTATCCATTCTTTCCCAAGTAAAATTATATTCTTTAATTATACATGCATAAAGAGAAATCATATCTGAACTTTTGCTTTAGTTCAAGAAAAAGAATTTGAGTTTGAAATGGATATGGAATGAAGACCTTAAGTTTTTAGGCTCTTTTCAAATTTAAATGTTATATTTTTATGAACCTGTATATTACCCCATATGCCAGCTGTACACAGATATGCAGTTATTACTATAGATGGTAATATATCATTGGAAAGTGACATATCAGTCATGCCCCTCAAGAAAAGGGAAAAAGAAGAAAGGAAAAACAAAAAAAAAGAAAAACAGAGGGATGGGAGAAGAAAAAGGAGGGAGACAGGAGAAAGGAAGGGAAAAAGGGAGGGGGAAGAAAGGAGAGGAGGGGGAAGAAGGGAGAGGAGGAGGAAGGGAAAGAGGGAGAGGTAGTAATAGTGGATATAGAAATGATAAAGACAGACATAGACAGTTACAAGAATGGCCAAACAGATAGGTAGGCTTTAAGTGTTATTTTGGAACCAACCTCCAGGGCCAAGCACGGTGGCTCATAACTGTAATTCCAGCACTCTGGGAGGCCTAGGTAGGCAGATCACTTGAGTACAGGAGTTTGAGACCAGCCTGGGAAACATGTTGAAGCATTGCCTCTATAATACAAAAAAAAAAAAAAAAAAAAAAAAATTATCTGCATATGGTGGCATTTGCCAGTACTCTCAGATACCTGAAGGGTTGAGGTGGGAGGATTACTGGAGCCGGGGAGGTTGAGGCTAAAGTGAGCTATCATCACACCAGTGCACTCCAGCCTGTGTGACAGAGCAAGACCTAAAACAAACAAACAAACAAACAAAAAAAAAAAACAAACAAAAAAAAAAAGGAAGAAAGAAAGAAAGGAAAGAAAAGAAAAGAAAAGAAAACCAACAAAAAAGTCAAAGCACACCAATAAAGTTGTGTGCCTTTCCCTCTCCAACTTTATCATTGTGCTATGATATTTGACAATGCTGAGTTTAATGTATTTTATTTTTGTCAGTCTTATATACATTTCTTGCTTTGTATTAGTGTAATATTTTCTATATAATTTCATATTATATGATACCAGATTAAGCAGTTTTATATTAATAAACATTCTAAAAACATTGTCTTCATGACCACAAAATATTTTATCATTATTTAGTCAGCATATTTTTATTTGACCAATATCTTGTTTTATTTCTGTTATACAAATCCCCATAATGAATACTTCTTTGTGCTCAGTTTATTTTCTTTTTTTGTTTGTTCATTTAGTTTTGTTTTAAATTTTGTATTTTTTTTTTTTTTTCAGAGAGAAAAGACCCCAAATTAAAATAAAATGGGCCTTCTGTTTGCCTGGGTTTTACATCTGTGGATTTAACCAACCATGAATCAAAAATATTTGGAAAAACATACAACAGAAAATAAAACAAATAAAATATAGTATACCAACTATTTACATCACATTCCTATTATATTAGATGTTATAATTAATCGAGAGATGATTTAAGGTATATAGGAAGGCATGTGTAGATTATATATAAATATAACATCTTTTTATTTAAGAGACTTGAGCATCCATGGATGTTGGTATCTGTCTGGGATGATGAAAGAAATCCCCAGATACATTGAGGGATGACTGTACACTAAATTGTGAAAATATTTAAAGCCATTTATCAGTATTTTCCAAAATATCTATGTGAATATATTTTCACACCAACATAGTAAAAGAGAGAAAGGGAAAGAGAAGAGAGAGGTGTCTCCTTCAGCATGTTATAGCCACTAGTAATATATAGTTATTGTTTGTTTATATGTTTTATAAGAAAAAGAGTTTATCATTTTAATTATTATTTATATTTGTGTACAATTGGATCATATCATTTTATTCAGTGTCATGTGGATGGCATTGCATTAATGCAAATGCATCTGAGCAAGTTAAGGTAGAACAGCATTTCTTCCAAAACTGAATGGGCCACATTAATCGTTATATAAACAATCACCACTTGTTCAATATCTAATTTCAGAGAGTGTTCCATGATAATAAAAATACATATGATTTCTTGAACATGTAATGTGTATCTGGGGCTTTATTCCAGGTTCTTTGTCTTTATTTAACCCTCACAAAAATTCCATGAATACAATTCCCTTTCCCTATTAAATAAATGATAAACATGAAGGACAGTCAGACAAAGAACAGGTGAAGAAACCAGATTCAATATTAAACTTTCTTAATGCAGATCCTGTACCTCTCACTGCCTAGGGACTCAATTTATCTTCAAATATCTTGTAAGATGAACATTATTACTTCAACTTTATATATCTTAAACAGGAAGAAAATGTAGCCTGAATATACTCCCATGTCTCCCTGTTTACAAAGCACATGTTCTTTCCACTAGGTTATACATTTTCAATTCACATACCATATAGTTTATTTTATTGTTTCTTATCATGCCACCTGTACTGATTTCCTTGATGAAAAAGAAACATATACAATTATTATTTCCTGATAATATCTATATTGGCATTCATATGTAAAACACCATTAATATTATGCACCCTACAGAATTGTGTTGACATTTAAATAGATGGTGTATATTAAATTATGTATCTACTGCTTTATAATTACTTGTTAAATACAGATTTCCTGTGTGATTAATTTTATTATCTCTTTATGTGTTAATGATGACTCTTAAAAAACATGAGCAGCATGTAAACTTCGTTATTCAAATTTTCAGCAACTTCTCATGTAGACTTAAAAAATAAAGCATCATTGTCAAGCATTAGAAAATAACTTGTGAAACTTGAACACTAAATTGGCATACCTACTCTATTTCATAAAATCTCATGGAATTTCAAATTTGGTGTAGGTCTCAGAGGTGACTGAACCCATCCATTTCATGAAAATAGCCTAAGATTGTGGCTGTTTTGGTTTAATATCAACATTTCCAGTTCATTTTATTTTGGACTGTCTCTCAATTTAAGACATGTTGTTCTTTCCATTGTCCCAGTCTGACCTCTCTCTTGTCCTAGGCACATCATTCAAGGAATAGATATGCCTAACCCTTCTCCCTGCATGATAGCCCTTGAAACATTTGATAGTACATCTTAATTGTCCATTTGTTGACATTTATGACCTCACAAATTTCTAATGTTCATCTGAAAGATAAAAATCTCAAAATCTCTAGATATTGAGATTTAATATGTTAGCATTTAAAACCATAATCATAACCAACTACTCAGACCAATCTCTAAATCAGTGCTTTGTTTGGAGATAACATTGACAGCCATACTAACAAAGAGAAACATGTTCTGACTTCCTACAAAACATAATTCACTTAGTGAATTTTTTCTTAAATATTTGAGATCAAAATATGTGTCTTAAACTATGGGAAAGCTGCTTGAAAGAGCCAAATGTTCTTGTAGTCAGTGATGATTTTGGTCTGCATTGTCTCTGGGTTGTTCTCTACCATGTACCTGGGTCCCACAAAGCACCTGGCACACAGTCATCACCTGGTACATCTTTATTAAGGGCAAAGTGAGTGAACCTTGTTAACATGCCTGCTGCTGTCATTATTGCCTATATATTGATCCTTATGTTCATCATTATCATTGCTGCTACAATATCTAATACAGATCACAGTGGGTTGAGTGGCACTGAGATAGGTGTTTTAAATATATTTCCTCATTTATTCCTTACAAATATTGATGAGCAAACTTGTTCCTCGTTTTAAAAATATGAAAATTGAGATTAAGGAAAATTGAGTCATCCAAGGCCACAAAGCTAGTAGATTTAAGAATTTAAATATTGACTAAACATAGATTCCTTCACCCATGGGTTTTAACCTTATTCTTCTTTGTCATGAAATCTCTTATGTGAAACAGCACTATTTGTCTCTTTCCAAGAGTCACAATTCCATTTCAGGTTTTGCCAGGAAGAATTAAAAGAACGAAATTTCAATAATTAATCCAGGAAGAGGAATGAGGCAAAGAATACATCAGTGTGATAAAACTTTTTGTGTTTGTGTATGTATTTGACAGCCATAGTCAAAAGATTATCTATGAGTCAGAGAAGGTGACAAGCAAAGATTCATTATTTTCATGCTCACTCATACACCTTCACTATGATTCATCAAAGTTAATCTGTTGACCACGTTCTATGACACATCTTATTTGTTTAAGAAAACAGTCTCCAGCCTTCTAATTTCATCCATCTTCTCTGTCTGCCTCTTCATTTGTCATGCTTAGCACACAAATAGTAAGAGGAACAACAATGAAAATTTGGCAGAATCTGATTTTTTATAGTAACCGTAAAAACCTTCCAGATTTCCAAATGAGCATTTGTTGGAAGGAGGATTTCTAGGGAAGCTAGTTCAGAATGTTATACAACATTTTGTCTTCTTGGGGGATTTTATTTCTTTTATTTTGTGACTGGAAAATCTCCCAGCTCTTCCTATTAGTTATGCATCACCAAAAGGCTATTTGAAGATGAGTCAAATTTTCATTCACTCTGGCATTGTCCAGTGATGTTCTCAGTGGAAAGGGGAGGCAGGAGAGTTGGGAGTATAAAATGACTGCATAGAGCTTTTCAACACAAAATTTATCATCTTCGGGGATTTATAACTTGAACTGCTTATTAAATGATACTTGGGAGTTTATAAAATAATATTTTATGATCATTTGGGGGCAAAAAGAAGCCTGAGCAAAGATTTAAAGTTATCCACTTGCTCATCAAGTGTGAAGAGTAAGTAAAAACCTGTGACAATGACATTTGCTAAGGGGCTCTAAGTGTAGCCATATTATGAATGATCTTGAGTACTATTTAACTAAATTCATGCTTTATTCTATAGGCAATGGTAAGTCACATATTTGTGTGTGGGAGATATTTTTTCTTGTTTGTTTTGATTGATTTTTATGCAGTGAGTTAGAATGATAAAATCCATTTTAGGAAGACATTTCTGGAGGCTGATTTGTTTGGGTTGGAAAAAGGTGAGGTTAGAGTTTAAAGTCTAATTCAACAATCCAGCAATGAAATAAAAGGGGTAAATGCCATTATCTTTGAAAGAGAAAGGGAGACTATAACGTGCTGACTTGTTTTCATGAAAAATTGTTTACAGCTTACCCACAAAAAGGTTGTCTGTTTCTATCATCTGCAAGTTTCATTTTCAAAGCTGAGATACCATAATCCTCAAATCCTCTGAGTTGAGATACTGAATCTACATATGGCAATTAAAAGTACAAAAGGTATTGTCCTTGTTGTTGTTTCTGGTGAGTACATGTAAAGGGAAAACTCTGAACGTCTATTATCCTTTGGGTTGAGATTCATTATCATTAAGTAATAAAATTATATTTTTGGTATGGGAAGTTAATTATATTCTGATTACATGTAGTTTTAGGCACAGAGAGACTGAGTCATTTTAAAAAGGAACTTGAGAGAAATGTCTGTTCATATCCTTTGCCCACTTTTTGATGAGGTTATTTTTTTCTTGTAAATTTGTTAAGTTATTTTTAGATTCTGGATATTAGCCCTTTGTCAGATGAATAGATCGCAAAAATTTTCTCCCATTCTGTCGGTTACCTGTTCACTCTGATGGTAGTTTCTTTTGCTGTGCAGAAGCTCTTTAGTTTAATTAGGTCTCATTTGTCAATTTTGGCTTTTGTTGTCATTGTTTTTGGTGTTTTAGTCATGAAGTCTTTGGCCATGCCTAAGTCCCGAATGGTATGGCCTTGGTTTTCTTCTAGGGTTTTTATGGTTTTAGGTCTTATGTTTAAGTTTTTAATCCAATAAGACATTTATGTGACCAACAAACATATGAAAAAAAGCTCATCACCATTGGTCATTAGAGAAATGCAAATGAAAACCACAATGAGATGCCATCTCACACCAGTTAGAACGGTGATCATGAGAAAGTCAGGAAACAACAAATGCTGGAGAGGATATGGAGAAATAGGAACAATTTTACACTGTTGGTGGGACTGTAAATTAGTTCAACTATTGTGAAAGACAGTGTGGAGATTCCTTAAGGATCTAGAACCAGAAATAAAATTTGACCAAGCAATCTCATTACTGGGTATATCCCCAAAGGATTATAAATCATTCTACTGTAAAGACACATGCACAAGTATGTTTATTTCAGCACTCTTCACAATAGCAAAGTATTGGAACCAACCCGAGTGCCCATCAATGATAGACTGGATAAAGAAAATGTGACACATATACACCATGGAATACTATGCAGCCATAAAAAGGATGAGTTCATGTCCTTTGCAGGAACATGGATGAAGTTGGAAGCTATCATTCTCAGCAAATTATCACAAGGACAGAAAATCAAAAACCACATGTTCTCACTCATAAGTGGAAGTTGAGCAATGAGAACACATGGACACAGGGAGGGGAACATCACACACTTGGACCTGTTGTGGGGTGGCATCTATGGGAGGGATAGCATTAGGAGAAATAGCTAATGTAGATGACGAATTTATGGGTGCAGCAAACCACTATGGCACGTGTATACCTATCTAACAAACATGGACAGTCTGTACATGTACCCCAGAAGTTACAGTATGATAAAAAATAAAATAAAAAAATGAACTTTTATGCATTTTTCTTTCAGTTTTATAATTTAATTTAGTAATAGAGTCATGAAATAATCTTTGGAACTCTAACTCCAAATATTTGAGTATTAAAACTTAACTTCTAACAAAAGTAGCCAAGTTTCAACTTCTTGTCAGCCATGTGGGAGAAGAAAAATGATGCTGCCTTGACAAGATCTGGAAGTCAGAGAGGGATACTTATAAAAATCATATAGATTACAAATCTTTCACTGGAGGAAGAGAGTCGTACTGATGACATGTTTGGACAAGTATTGTATGTAATGATCACTGTAGAGTGCTGTTCATAAATCTCTTTAGATTCCAACATAGAGGAAGCATTGACTTCTTAGAAACATAGGCATGTTACTGCAGGATATTTACAATGTAATTGTCACTTAATGTCTGCCAGATTCAGTGTAAACATTGCTGCTTGAGCTACCTCAGAGTTCCTGAACTGTACCTACTCTACTCTCAGTATTTCCCATTTCAGCTTACCTCAAAATTGCTACCTTTGATGCATCTCCCTCACTTACAGAATGTTTACTTCTGCTTTTTTGTCCTCATGACTTTACCTCAAAAAACTTTATTCATCACTCAAGCCTCAGTTCCTCCTTCATGAAGAAATCAATGATTGCCCTAATTAGCCATGAGTGATATTGTCTTCTTTTCTGGATAATACATCTCAGTGATTCATCAGGCCCAAATGTGTACCAACCATTTACTTAGGGATCTTGGTAGAATATTGCAAAAGTATATTATGAGAAACATTTTTTGGTTTTGTCACAAACTGTCTTGTTACCTGAGACTGCAACCTGTGAGGTGCTGTCAAAATCTAAAATATTGTATAGTTAAATAATAAAATGGGAGAAAGAAAATATGAATCTTTGCAAGATCCCAAATTTGCAGCAAGAGACTTTGCCTCAATTGTAACAGCAATAGCTTTATGACTTTGAGGATGTTATGTAGCTCTGTTAATCTTGTTGTCCTCATGTGTAAAAAAGACAAAAATATCTGAGTATTGTTATGAGGATTAAATCACATGAAATATATATCAAATCAATTACAGCATCTGGTACATAACAGATACCTGATAAGTTATACTGTACTAATTCATAAATTAACATTTATTTATTTTCAATTTTCATACTCCAGCTACACATGCAACACCTGGAAATAATAACAACTTTGATCACTTGAGCATGTTATCCCAGTAGGTAATACACAATATATGTATTTTATGTATATATTAGTTTGTACACCCACACACACAGTATGTCAGGCAATTATAAATTATAAATCACCTGGCAGTATGTGTGTGTAGGTGTATAAACTAATATATACATAAAATAGCAGAAAATATATATTCTGAAAAAAATTAATAAAGGAAAATAAAAAGTGATGGTATACATGTCTATATGTCAATATCTAAAATCTAAAATAATATCTAATATCTAATATCTAAAATTGCATACCTATGCAAACATCCAAATGGGAATCTACTCACTTAAGGATTCAGTTGAATGAGAACTAAAGTGATTAGATAATAAAACATTAAGAGAAGAGCATTAAGAAACACAGAATTTTAAGAAATGAAAGAGCCAGCAGTATATGTAGCAAAAAGAAGTTAAGGAGAAAGACAAATGAGGAAAAGATTAACTTATCCTTTCACCTAAATTTATCTATATATTATGTTCACAAAATTATTTAAATATTACCTATCTCCCAGAAGTGTATTTGTTTACAAATTATCCAGTGTCCACCTTCAAAAAATGTGGAGCCAGTAAATAGACTGCAGTTTAATAATCAAAGCAAAGGCAAAGCAAAAATAAGATATTTATTATCTTTCTAGGTTCAACTGACAAACCAAGTCCATCTAGATAATCTCCATTTCTATTAAAATGCCAACCAACTACCTGATCACAGGAGTTATATATACCATCATATTCATAGGGTCTGCCTGTGAGAACCTTTGAAGAGGAGGGTGTTATATAATGTTTGCACACCAGCGGATGAGAAACATGGGGACTATCTTAGAATCCTGCCTGTCAAAATATCCCAGTTAAGTCCATAACTAGCATTTGAAATTTTTAGAATATGTGTTGTAAAATAATTTTTTCCATAGATTAAACAATTTAAAGATCATATGTTTCAGATATGTAATTTCATATATAAGTTTGATAATAATGGCATTGTGAGTGACTATGAATGGTGTGTGTGTATATGTGGGTGTGTGTGTGTTACTGAAGACTAAAGTTATAAATTGCCTGACAAAATTAAAAAGAATAAACTTTCCTACTGCCCTTCAAACTTTTCTATTTCCCTTCAAACTTTCCTATTGCCCTTCAGTTCACATCATGGAAAGTTTCCCTTCTTTTGAATCACCTTTAGTTGTGACCTTGAAGTTTTTTCTTGTGGCAGGGTCCAAAAATTCCACTGATGAAACACAGAGCCCTATTCATGTAAACTGACACTGAACCATTCAGGTAAAACAGATGTGTATATCTTACATTTTCAGCACAATTAACAATGGCCATGTCATGCAATTTTATAAGTTATGAACCTACTGAGGTATGATCAATGTGTTTTATGAAACATACCTCTTTTGTATCCTGATATCACTTGACACAGTTATAATCTATAGTAAATATGTAAACAGCAATTAAGTTGAAACAGAATTATCATCCTTAATTTACTTCACATATATTTATGTGTCTATTTTACATGTTAAATCACACATGATGGAAAAGCATATAAACTTAAAAGCAATGGAAAGAAAAAAAATGTAACTGGTTTTAGGCACCTGAAATAATTAAACAAATGATTCTTATGCATCTAAAATATGTCACGCAAATACACTAACATATTGAATTTATGTTTAAAATGTATAGAAATTGTGTGTGATGTATATTAATATCCCTATTTTCAGTTGATGAAATTAAAGTCCAAAGAGGTTGCAGAACTTCCCCTGATAGATAATTAGTAGGTGAAAGAACTGGAGCTTGAACATAGATATGCCTGACCTCAAAGCCTGTGCTCTCATCTTACAGAGGTTACCTGCAGGCATCTTCCAACATTATACTTAAATCTCTCTGATACTCTCTTTTATATGTTCTTGTTTATGTATGTATTTATGCTTTCTCCACTAGAATATAACCTCCACTGACATCAAAGTCCTTGACTGTTTTTATTGTTCTATTTTCTGTCAGTGCCTGACTCATAATAGAAACTCAGTAAATGTTTGTGGAATGAATGATTAAAGTATAGAACCATTTTAGAAGCTCAATTTGACTGTCAGTGTTGAGGCAATTTAAGGATAACAAAGATAATTTATTAGATTGTCTAGGTTTCATTTGTGTGGCCATAAAGGGAAAAACAAAATTATATTTGCATAAGCAAAAGTTATTGCAATAGTTGTCTAAAAAATTATATTTACTCTTTAGATAACATTGGCTACTCTCTTTAGATCTTAGCTATAGTTGCAGTAAATGCCTGTTTTCTCTCAGTGACCCCACCTCTTACTGTGTAATGTAGCGTAGCTTTTTTGAATGAAGAGGTTTTCTTTTAAGAATTAAATTCTGTTGTTTCCAAGGGAACTTCCCTAGAAGTAAGTCCATTGGTTTAATTCTATATTCAGTGATTCACATTATAACTCTAAACCCATGTTTTATTGGATAAATCTTTAAATATATAAACACAATTTGGTATCATCTTGAAACCTATATTTTCTCAAACATTTTTTCTTTCCAAAGCAAAACATTAGTATCAAAAATTTGTTGCAGAATCAGGAGGATCAGAGAGACCTTGGGATACAGCAGGATCTTTATTGAGTGCACTCAGACCCAGTAGATTTAACATACAAACACTAGGCCCAGAACAACGACAGCACTTGACTTTTATACACACTTTAAAAAGAGGGTGGGCTAACTTGAAGCAAGCTTACAGTTACAGTTGAGCAAAAACAAGGATACAGAGGCAGAACAATTAATTAAATTGTGACAAGTTCATAACTTAGGATTACACATGACCATTGCCAAGCAAACCAGATGTCTGTTATCTTGGTTTTGCTTTAAAGAGCCTTGCACTGGTTTATCTTATAACCTTCACTATGGTGCCTAGACAGCTGTAGTTCAGGCCTGCTCAGGCTTCATGTGACATTCTCTGTACTTTTTACATAAACAAAATACTTGAAGTTACTAGTTACAGAGAACAAGAATCTATAAACTCATATTATAAAACAAAGGAAAATTTGTTTTTTTTCTCGCTATGTTGAGAGAGTGCTGGGAGAGTCTCCAGAGCACATTCCTTTGTGTCCTGGCTTCTTAGATAGTATTATCAAGACGTTCCCTGGGTCTGGGCTGTGCCTGTTGCTGTGTCTCAAACAAGTTAGCCTAATACAGGAAAGCTTATTTCTCTTTTTAATTTTGTTTTTTTTTTCTTTCTTTAATTTCCCACCTAATTTTTTTTTTGTTATATTTTACCTTCATTGTTAAAGAGAAGCATTAGTAAGAAATGTTTTGCAGTACCTCTACTCAGCACTTTCTTTATTTCCTTTCCTTCTCTTCTCTCTACCTTTCCTCTTATTTTTCTATATTTGGTAATTGCATCGCTGTTGATTCTGTGACATAAAATAATGTCAGTATCAACTGATCATAAGTATTGTTTTGTAATCATTAATGATAGTGATAACAATAATCAAATGAGGAGAAAGAAAAGGAGTGATTACTATTTGTTAATCTATGCTGAATACTTGTTTATGTTTTCTTATTTTACCCTTAAATCAACTCCATAAAGAAATAGATCCATTTTACAGCCAAAGAACCTGAAGCCCAGAGAAAAATAACTTGGTCATCAATGGATAAGTATCAGAGCTAAAACATAAACCAAAGTCTACTTCACTCCAAAGCACTTTTAACCAATAGTCAAAACTACTTTTATACTACAGTGTTGGTAATGGGCCAAATTTGTCCTGCCTTCCTTCACAACAGTTCTCTGGAATTTTTGATATTCCAGGGCCTATTTGCAACAGAGTGAGGGAACTCTATGAGAAACCCACCCTTTGTGTCTCACCAAATTGAGCTCTATTTCAGCAAAGGTTTAAGTGTAGTAAAAGGCTTTATTAAAGCACAAAACCTATGCAGTATAGTACTGTGGCCTTATCTCTGGTGTGTCTCTGAGACTCACTAACAATTTTATGAACCATCTTATGAAATTTCCACAATGCCTGTGAAGCACAGAAAGAGTAAATTTAAAGATACTATTCATTATGAGATAAAAGTATCAAAAAAGCTACAGCTGTCTTCTAGCCACAAAATATTTTCTTTAATGTTGAAATGTAGTAGGTTTTCATTGTTCAGATGATCAAAGACTTATCTCAAATAGTTGGTTGTGCTAACATTAATGAAATATATTCCATAGCAAATCCCATAGTGTCTTCCTCATGACAATGACCTCAGTGAAGCTTTATTCATAAAGAGTTTTAAGTCAAAGATATTCAAGAAATATGTACATTATATCTCCTTCTTAGAGATTTATAACATATTGTGCATTATGAAGTGAATATCAAATTTCATAGGTACATTTGAATTGCTAGCATGCCGATTAAAAATGCAAACCCCATATTTGTAGGACAGAATTATCACCCTGGAGTGGTTTTTTAGCAGTCATCTCCTGTGATTATGTGATCAGATCATTCAAGATCAAAACTTTAAGATATTGTATGTTGAGGTTTCTGAGAAGAACTACAATAAATACAACTGTTTAATGTTGAAATCAATTTTTCCCTAAACTTAAATGACATGAACTCCACTCTTACCAAGTGCATTTTGGGAAATCCTACACTATTCAAATGACTTTCTCTATGAACTACATTTTTTGAGCTTGATTTTTTACAATTAGTTAATTTTCCAAAGGGTAAATGCAAGAATAATAAAAACAACAGCCAGTTGGTTTATTACAGCAAAACAGAGTAATTATAATATTCCTAGAGAAATGTGAGGCTCCAATTATAAATTATACCACAAGAAAAAAATAAAAATATTTTTCCTTAGGCAGGGTAGAAGACTCCTCTATGTATATAAAGGAATACATAATATTTAGAATACTTAAAAAATATTTAGAATTAGGTAGTTTAAAAGTATTTAGAATAAGCTAGTTAAGAATTCAGCTATTTTTAGTCTTATAGTGACAATCTCACTTTTTCTGTATACTGTAGGCTTATTTAGAAGAACCAATTGTGTATAAAATGTGCCTAAATATGGCCAAAGAAAGCAGGCATTTGTGAAAATTGCTGCAGCACACCAACATGGCACATGTATACATATGTAACAAACCTGCATGTTGTGCACATGTACCGTAGAACATAAAGTATAATAAAAAAAAAAAAAAGAAAATTCTAAAGTATTGAACTATTACATGGCCAATATTTTAAAATTATTTATTATTTATTTAGAGATTACATATCGACCACTTTTTGGTAGGCATCTAGCTGTGATCTAGTGGCGATAAATGTTGTCTCTGTCTTAAAGTTATTCACAATATATTGGGGAGGCAGGCATGATTACATATATAAAAACAACGGTAAGTGCTAAAGTTGTTATAAGCATTACTTTTACAGCCCAGAAGGGTGACTGAGTCTGTCTAGCAGTAGAAAAGATGAAATATGGCAGAAATGAGTAGTTGGTTTTCAGGGGCCTGCAGTGAAGGAAGTGGGGTAGCACACACATGGGCAAAGAAATGTACAGATACATGGTTTGTGTTCAATTAAGAGCAATATAATATGAGAATAGAGGGAGCATGTAAAATAACCTTTAAAATCTGAATTAGAGTAGGTTTAATCTTCTGTAGGCCTTTTTATCTTCTACTCAGAATTTTCAGAGTTTAAAGTCAATTTAGCTCTCTATCCCCTGGTTCATTGCTTGGAAAGAAACTTATTTTTTTGATATCAGTGGGCCAGTGGTCTTGAATTTTATATATAATTATATATATATATATTCTTTTTTGATACAGGATCTCATTCTGTAGCCCAGGTTGGAGTGCAGTGGCATGATCACAGCTCATTGCAGCCTCAACCTCCCAGGCAGAGGTGATCTTCCCCCTTCAGCCTCCCAGGTAGCTGGGACCACAGGCATGTGCCACCACCACACCCAGCTGCTTTTGCTTTTGTTTTTGGAAAGAGGATGTTTCACCATGTTGCCCAGGCTGGTCTCAAACTCCCGGGCTTAAGCAATCCACCCACCTCAGCCTTGCAAAGTGCTGCAATTACAAGTGTGAACCATTTCACCTGGCCTAGTGTTCACAAATTATTAAACTGTTAGGCTCTGTCTTGCACATGGAAAAGATTATGAGAAATCTAACACACACACACACACACAAATGCAGATTCTTACACCACGTATGTTGCTGTTAATTTAAAAGTATGTATATAATAAAGAAGAAGAAAGACAGGAAGAGAGGAAGGAGGAAAATTATCAGTAAGTGAAAAAAGGAAGGAAGAGAGGAGGGAGGGAGAGGGGAGGGAGGGAGGATTGAATATTTTAACCCTGGTTAAAATGGAAGTGAAGCCCAAGTGGATCTTTTTTTTTTTTTTTTTTCATTGCTAACACTTCATCTTCCTTTAAACTGTTGAAGCTAATAAGTAAGATCAGATATTCTGGCCAGTAAAATTCCTGGGATCTTAGTTCCAGAAATATTATCTTTCAAAAAAGATGATGAGGATTTTATGCAAGACAGATTGGTGGTCATATTAGTTACATTGCTTCCTAGCTTGCAATATTGATGTTCCTACAGGCACTCAAATAATTGACATGTATGAATCACAGAGTCTGGATTCATTGCAGATATAGTAGTTTTATAATCTTTTACTTCTTTTTAAATGTTTTCCAGGGAAATAATTTTCCACTGGAATCGTACTTCTTTGTAGTAGCTGACTGCCATAAGCACCACTGTGATCCCCACACCAGCCAGGAATGTTTGATCTCTCCTTGAAATCCCACTGCTGTGGTGAAGATTTTTGTCCGAAGCTTTTGATTTTTCAGTATGGATCAAAGTGATAGAATCTTCTCAACAGGAAGAATTCAAGAGAGTGTTTTTACCCCCCCGCTTTCTTTATTTAACTTCACTGATGTATTTTCAATTACTATTTTTGTAGGAAGGCAGAACCTGTTCAATGACGCACAAAGAAAGTCCTCCAAGTAATGCCACTGCAGAAACTGAGCCTATCCCACAGGTATGTGTTTGTTTTATTTTGATTATGTCAAAAAGCACTTCTTGAATCCATTGTATTTAACATTCTTCTCTCTTGCTCTAGCTGGGGCAGGATGTTGTACTTGCTAATACTATATAGCTAATACTATATACTATATAGTGTCTTCACCTGGTGCCCCTGGGCTTTTCCAAGGCTGCTCTGCTTTCTACTAAGCTTTTGGCTTGACTATGTGAGGCCTTCAGAAGGTCAAGGGAGAAGGGAGTTCTCCCTCACTTGCACCCTCCCTCTCACAGACCAGGAAATAAAACAAAAATAAACAAGGATGATCAAACAGGCCTATATTTCTTTTTGGACAAAGTAGATTAAAGAGGATTTGAGGAAGCAGACGAGGTGAAAAGAAGTACATATTGCTTACAAAAGCAAACAAAATAAACACAAGTCGAGAGCTTAATTCTGAATTTTTATTTGTAATTTATTATACTTGACCAAAAATATTGTATCATTGACATTCTTAATATTTATTTCACTTAATACTAAAATGTTGAGTTAGATATAACTTATTCTCAAACTTTGAATTAGATTAAAACAGAATTGAATGGTTTGGGCAAAGTTTTCTCAAAATAGTTTTTGAAACATTTTGCTCTTTTTAGACAAAATATTGTTTTGTAGTTTTATGGAATATAATTAACATCTTTACATTTGTTTCATTTCTGTCCAGTGTTCATTTTCTCTAAGGTATTTGTTGAGATCTATGAATTTTCATTCTTATTCTGTTAGACTTTTCAATTTTTACCTTAACATGTATTTATTTTGATTCTTTTAATTGTCTTTTCTGTATTGTTTAACAGAAATTGCAAATGCCTCCTTGTTCTGAATGTGAGGTGAAAAAAGCCCCAGAAAAACCATTGACCAGCTTTGAAGGGATGGCAGCTAGAGAAGAAAAAATACTGTAAATACTAAGAAACTGTGTTAAAAACGTCCATTTGCTATTGTCTTCATACTCTTTTTAGACCACAAGCTTGATGGAAATACTAAGTTTCTAAAGCATGAAACTTTTTCACAATTTTATGTAACTTTATAAAGTAGTCTACAAATTTTCAAAGATTCCAGACCAATTATGATCCTTAAGCAATAACCTAATTGAAATGAATATCCACAGTCATAAAAATTTTGTTGTCATCGGTAAATTGCCCCATATAAATTGGTCTGGTTTAACTCAAATGCTATCTAACATGTAATTCTCCTGGTTCGTTTGGATATCTAGTACTTCTATGATGTAGTTACCAAAATCAACTGGAGGATAATAAAATATTGTGGGTTCTCAGCATTCTTAGAATCCAAATTACAATCATATCTATAAGGGTTTAGTCCACATGAGCCAACTGAAGTCACTTTCCTCAAGGTTGGAATTTGTGCCAACCTAAATACGTTGTTTCTTTGATGGTGTTTATTGCTATTGGTATTATTTTGAATTACTAACAATCATTTTGTCTAAACAATGCTAAGATAATTCTGGGTCAAGAATTTTGTCAGCTAACATAATTCATTAAGTATTTTTGGCATCATATAGACAAAATATTTGGATGAATGACTAAATTTCTGACAAGATTAAATATTTTGGCATTCTATAGACACATCTCTTATGTATGTCTACTGCAATTACTCCAAGTTAATAACCAAATTGTCTGAAATACTTGGCAGGATTTTTGGTATGAAGTTGGGTAGCGGAGTAGGGAATGAAGAGTGAGTTCTAAAATACAAATATGAAAGCAGGTAATACCTATTACAAAGCAGGGGTTTGATGAAAGTACAATAGCCATGTTGATTCAATAAACCCAGTTGCATATTTTTTGAAAACAAATGTGTTATTGAAATAAATCAATGGCAGTGTTAATCCTTAAGAGTTCTGATTTTCTATAGGAATATCACTAATCAAATAATTGCACTCATGAATAATTGGAAAGTAGCTCACAAGCAAGTGGAATTGACCCTTGAATAATTATCTGGTTAATAGGTTTCATAGGACATTCAAAGTTGCAGACTCAGTTAACGACTACAGTTAAGTTGTCTAAACTGAAAAATCATTTCTTTTGTTTAAAACCTTTTTGCAACTGTAGAATGCATATTAAACCATTGGTTTTACAGGATGGATCTGTCAAACCACAATATATACATTTGGATCAGTGTATCCTAGAAGATAATTAATAAAAATATATTAAAGGAAATGTGTAATCAATAGATGAACTTAGATTCTGAGATTTAATGGCATACCTCTGATCAAAATGGCATATTGAAATAGATTTAAAGTTTTGGAGAATTGGAAAATATCATTAGCTGTAAAAGTAACATTATCATGTATTTATGTAGCAATTCTATTTTCAGAATGGTTCAGTGTCATTTATTAGCACAGACAGATGCCAACCACAGTGGTTCAACTTAATGATTTTTTGATGATTCCGTGAAAACTTCATAATTTCTACATACTTTAAATTTTGAATTTTTGTTTTTTGTTTTTTTGGAGGGCTAGTGATACATGGTCCATGAGATATTCAACATTTTATTATAAAATAGGGTTTGTGTTAGACAATTTGCCCAACTGCAGGATGAGGTATATGTTCTGAGCACATTTAAGCAGGTTTAAGTTAGGGTGGGCTATGATTTTCCATAGGTTAGGTATCTTAAATGCATTTTAGACTTACAATGTTTTCAACTTTGGATTTGTTTATCTGTATGTAACCCTATTGTAAATCAAGGGGCATTTGCATTTTTCATAAAACCAGCTACCCAAGAAAAAAAGATAATTAGCTTTATGGATGATCTATAGAGCTTTCAGATGAAGTCACCAGGATAAAATAAAAGATCAAGGTCTGAAGTTTCTGCTGACTCCTTCATATTTCTAAAAATAATTTAATTATAGAAACTAGAATACTGCTAGTCTAGCAAGTCCTGTTCCTTGGAATTTTCCCACTGTGCTCAGTGGCCCTAACCATCTCCATAGTTTCATGACAGGGAAGCAGATCATTTATTTTTAATTTATATTCAGTCTCCCACCTCCACCCTGGGGCCCAACTTCCCTTGTAGGCCCTGTGGGTCCTATGGAAAGTTATTCACCATGTCATCTAGCACAGCATGTTTTGAAGCATCTTTGGAATGAAAAAAAAGGAGAATCAGGCTGTTATTTTCTGAAATTGTCATGAGAGATAACATGTTGAACGGTAAGAACTCAGGTTGATATTAATCACGTTTTTATCAAGCTTCATTTTAAAGTTGTTTATTTTCTCTATGTTCTAAATTTCTTTTATTAATTCCTGGCTTGATCAAGTGGGCTTTGGATCCATATGATTTTTTTTTTTTTTTTTTTTTGAAATGAAGTCTCACTCTTGTTACCCAGGCTGGACCGCAATGGTGCGATCTCGGCTCACTGCAAACTCTGCCTCCCGGGTTCAAGTGATTCTCCTGCCTCAGCCTCCCGAGTAGCTGGGATTACAGGTACCTGCCACCATGCCCGGCTAATTTTTATGTTTTTAGTAGAGACGGAGTTTCACCACGTTGGCCAGGCTGGTCTTGAACACCTGACCTCAGGCGATCCACCTGCCTCAACCTCCTCCCAAAGTGCTGGGATTATAGGTGTGAGCCACCGCACCCGGCCAATGTATTTTTTTCCTTTAAATATATATGGCATTATACATCCAGCAAAGTTTACTATGTTATATTCATTGCATCATTTGTTTTAAAAAACAAAAAGAAACTTGTAGCAGGAGACCTTTAAAAATATTTTTAGGAGTTCCTTTTAATAGCTAAGTTTGAGATTCTTTTTTAGTATATTCTATGACTGTACCTTAATGAATACATTTTATTTATCTCAGTTTCTAATTGCTTTAAAATATAATCAGATAAGTTAAAAATGTTTCTCTTACATTTGTGAATTTGTGTATGAGAAAGGGGCCATTTCTTACATCTTTTAATTAACAACTAAATAAACAGATATTGTTTTAAAGGAATTAACACTTAAATCCCAACCGTCCTTATATGGAATAAAATATCAACCTAAATGTTGATTATAGAGAGTATAATTCTATTATGTACCTGTAATGATAAGCAGTGAAAGATTACTTACATTTTGAAAAATATGTAATTGATTCTTATTAAGAAAAAAGATATTTTCCAATGGAATAACTTGTTTTAATAGAGATGCAACCAGAACCAACAATTGTATTTCTCTATAGTTATTTTAAAATAGTAATCAATGCTATGTATTTGATGTATTTGTTTCCAAATTAGAAATTTCTTTTAGCTTTGTGTTTTCTTTTATGTGCATTAAATATGTAAACTGAACCTGTTCCTAAAATGCATTAAATTTAAATGAGTGCTGTGTCTATCCAATGCCAAAATTCTCAGAAGAAAAGTGAATAATTCAGTCATTCATCTGGATGTGGTTTTCTGTGTAATCTCAAGTATCTGAATATTGAAAAAACTAGGTTGCTAACTTTTTTTCATTCCTTATGCAGATGTTTAGCATCATAGTGCTGTTTCAGATACAGATCTGTTTCATAAAATGTCCTCAATTACAAGTCTAAGACAGTTATATGTAAAGAAAATGTACTATTTTAGATGAGCAATGTGGATAACCGAACTAAAACAATATTTGTGAACTTTGCTATAATGAAATCTTTTATTTTTATAGCTCAGGTATTGTAATTAGCACTAATTGCAGCAGAGGCTGAAATAATTATTGACACCATAGCGTACCATAGAATAGGTTGAACTGGCCAGACCTAGAGAGTGAAGAAAACATATACTGTTTACTTAGGAGACATTTTCTTAGTCGTGTGTATAGTCCTAAACTTCCCCAAACTATGTGTTCATTTGGATTGTGTTATATAATATTAACAGTCGAATGATGAAGAATAAAAGATGCTGAAAGATGGCCTATTTTTGTTCAATAAAGATTGTTACAAGAATACAATGTATATTATCTTACATAAACTAATTGAAAAAGCAGATATGAACATTAAAAATGGTACTTGCTTCTGTGTATCAGGATCTAAGAACTTTTCTTAAATAGCATCTTGAAATTTTCTTTAATCCTTCTTTGCCGGTGCCCCCAAAATCTTTTATTTTGCATGTGCTTTCTTTAAAAAATATAGAGTTCCATGGTGACAGGGATTTTGTCTTTTTTTAATTTAAATTTTTATTTTTAATTTATGAATTATTATTGTGATATGTAATAGGTACAATGTGATGTATCTCTATATATGAACACACAAGTAGTGGAATGATTATATCAAGTTAATTAACATATCCATCACCTCACAAATTAATCTCAAGTGCTTAGAGCTAGCTGCCTCATAGAAGATGCTCAAACATTTGTTGAATAAATTAATTTAGATGCTGAAACAGCAAGGGAACAAGCAGGGGAGCAGCAAGGGAGCATGTATTGGCATGAGGACAGAGAACCATAAGAACCAAAAATAAGCATTTTGTTTTGTTTGCTGTGTTGTTTTGTTCTTAGACTATCTTTTTTTTTAACTTTTTTTTTTTTTTTTTTTTCCTGAAAGATTTAGCAATAGGCCTGTGGCTGGGACTTTCTAAGCAGAGTAGATAAGGCACTCCTGGGTAAATTTTGAAATGTAGGTCAATGCAATCAAAATATTTCACGTGGACTTTATGAGTCTTTAATTGACACCCACTTCTGACACACACTTGGACATGCACAGGTTACTTCTTTTAGCATTCGTTTCCTAACCTATTGGGTCTTAAGCAGTTGGCTTAAAACAGAGATTTTCTTCTACTTTCTGAAGAGACCTAGCCCTAACTCTTTAGTAGAAATAACTCTAGGGCTGCCGAGAGGTAAATGAATATCAAGAGGATAGGACTCTGGATTTTTTTTTTTTTTTTTTTTTGAGACAGAGTCTCACTCTGTCGCCCAGACTGGAGTGCAGTGGCGCGATCTCGGCTCACCACAAGCTCTGCCTCCCGGGTTCATGCCATTCTCCTGCCTCAGCCCCCCAAGTAGCTGGGACTACAGGCGCCTGCCACCATGCCCATTTTTTGTATTTTTAGTAGAGACAGGGTTTCACCTTGTTAGCCAGGATGGTCTCGATCTCCTGACCTGGTGATCTGCCCATCTCGGCCTTTCGAAGTGCTGAGATTACAGGCGTGAGCCACCGCACCCAGCCCAGGACTATGGATTCTATAATCCCTTCATCTTCAACTAAAATATTTATTATTTTACATAATTTATTTGTTGGGCTTATATAATGTGCATATACTTTTATTGGAGAAAGGGTGTCCAAGTCTAAAGTAATTTGAAAGTCACAGATCAAGAGGATCTCTATGATCCCTCCTTCCTATTTGTTCATTCAGTCAGCCATTCAATCATTCAATAAATATTCTTTGAGATTCTGATATGTGCCTGGCATTCTACTTGTTACTGAGGATCCAAATGTAAGCAAAAGTAATAGTTATGAATACCAGTATGTTTCAGTTACACCATTCATTCTTTTAGGTGATTTAAAAAAATGTATTAAATATTCTCAGGATTCTTTGAAATAGACATTACAGTTATCATTATTTCACAGTTGAGGAAATTGAGATAGAGAAGTAGCAATTAAATTACCCCAAATCATACAGCTAGTAAGAGGAAGAGGGGAGATATGGACCTGGAAATGAGTTACTGGAATCCATGCATTTAACAACTTCAACATGCAGGCTCTCCTGCAAAGACTGGGGCCCTGCCCTGATGGAATTTCAAGTTTTAAAAAAGAGAGACAATGATTAATGAAGGAAGCATACAGATAAATGCATTACCGCAACAAATACAAATGTGAGTTCTCTTTATAGCATACCATAGCATAGAGTCAGGAATATCTGAATGTCTTAGCTGTGCACAGGCTTGATGGAGAAAATGATATTAAGCTAATTTTAATAAAAATATGATGTTTGTATGGATGTTCAAACCTTCAAAAAGGAAATTTTCTGGTATGAGATACTAGCTAACAATATTTGAAAGTGCAAACTTGAATTCGCATAATTAGATATTTGCTAATTAGGGCTGTGCAAAAAAAGGAAAGCATCATATGGTAGAATCATTGCTTCCTATTTCCTGCAAGCTATAATATCTGGCTCTATTAGGTATAAATGATCCTGAAATGTAGGATTCTTCCATAAACCTTAATTTCTAGGGCTTAAACTTGTAGTATTCTCTCTCTCTCCCTCTCTTTGAAAAGCCCTGAGTTTAATATTAAAATTATTGATTGAAGTTGTCTGTAGAGTGGTTATAGCATTTGCATCATCAATCAGTGTGGTGTGAATGCATTTCCCTTTTCTCCCTTTCTTTTCTCTCCCACTCGTAAATTCCTTAATTATTTTGAGAACACCATTTCCTTTCTTGGCTTGTAGACACAATAGAATCTTGGGAAAAAACAGAATATATTTGTTCACAGAAAATCCAGGATGATTTGAAAGAAGCTCCTGGAAGAAGCGGTTGACCTCTATACCTGGTTAACTGCGGAATGAGCATGCCTTCCTGGGCCACATCTCTATCCAGGATGAGAACAAGAGAAGGCACCCTGTAGTGGGTCATGAGTAAAATGTGATGCTGACACTCGGGACATAAGAGTCACTAAGAATGACAAGTCTGGGTGATTTTGACAGATCTTGCTGAAGTAGATGGGTCATAAATAAAAATGAATTATTTACTAGATGTGTTTCCAGTCATTACTCATTGACCATGTAGGTGCTTTAATGAATATTAGCCGAATTAATAACTACAAGTTTGAAAAAGTATGTGATAGATGATAAATGTTCTTCAAATCATCAGAACTTGAGATCAGCTAGGTGTGTCCAAAAAGTAAATTAGATTATTAAGTTGACATAATTAATTCTAATACCCTTGAAAGAGAATACGCCTTCTCACGTTTTATTCTCTTTGGAGGAAAAACAGCCTGTTTGTAAGTATTCGACTTAATATGAGTAAGGGAATAAGAAGGTGGTTGAGGTTTGGGGCAGTATAAACACTGAGATACCCTCACTTTTTCCACGATGAATACATAGACTGGTTTTTGAATGAGGAATTAGAGCAGATCTTTCTCTACAACATTAAAAAACAACAACAACAACAACAACAACAAAAAAACACTCTGTCATTTCCTCTTTCATTATCACTTCATTTAGGGAGTTTGCACCTAAAGGCTTTTTGGTATTTGAGTCTCCAAATAAGTTTTAGATATTCCTATGATGCATTTGTTTTACCCATTGACATGACATCTATTAACTGAAACCTAATAACTTTTCATGTATGTTCCTATGGACAAATATGTGCATTGTTTGTGCTTGTGCATATTCTTGTTTGCATAGGCCTGTTGTAGGCATTATTATAGGAATTCCATACACATTTGTGCTCTCTGGCATTTGTACACATTCTTATTTGTGGATGGGTAAATTTAGCATATAACTAACCTCATATGTTCACATCTCTCCACATGGATGTACATGCCTTCATGATGTTCATTAATATTAATTCATCAAAATACACATACACTATATGTATATTTATGATATGTTATATGTGTTGAATACATTTCATATATAGATCAGTTGAGTACCTTTTTATACCCTGATTCCATTTACATGTTTCATAGTATTTGAACATAGGAATTCTAAGAGCATAGTAGGTAACTGCATATTTATAGTTAAGTGAGAGTCCAATGCTGTTGCAGTGAGCACACTGTGCTAATTCATGCTGTGGAAGTGAACACACTAAATTAGCATACCACTTCAGTTACTTGATAGGGTAGCCATCCTCAGTTCTCAAGTACAAAGGCTTGGTTCATATGCCTCTTTATGTTTTCTCATTCATCTACACTTAGACCTAGACCAGAGAGTTATATTTGGAGCTATTTGCTGGATGCACTAAAGCGGGGGATTCCTTTTGGCATGATTCTGCATGCATGTAACCTCAAATGGATTTTGTAGATGATCTTCATTGTTACCAAAACATTTTTTATTTGAGGAAAATTTTGCAAGTATTTACACTAGATAATATCCACTGTGACTATACTGGAACAAAGGTATTCTGATAGAGAAAAAAAAGAATGTAATCATAAGATCCAGGAAAGAGAGGTATTTTATTTATCTTAACTGATAAGAAGAGAATGTTCTAATGACAGGTATTTGCTGTAGAAGTTTCTAGGCATAGCTTACCCTGAAATCAATACACTTTTGAAAATGTCTGTTTATGAGGAAATACATTGCTAAGGTTTTGTCTTATTGTCTTTATAAAAAATAAAATTATGTTACTTTGTTTTCTGTGTTTTATTTGAAATTTGGGTGAATTACAATAAAATCCATGTTTATAATGTACAGAATAAAACACTAATTAATCCATGGTGGAATTGCTAAGGTTAATGGGCTTTTACTTAAGATGTGATGTGCTTTATATAATTTTATTTTCACAGATAAACAGAAGATAGATATGTCTGTTTGATTCAAATTATCTAGTTTCTATCAACTTCAACTTTACCAGGTGACCTGGTACATAATTCTTTTTTTCCAACACATCGTAAGATTTAATATCTCCTACTAGTCCATGAAATATGAATAAACAATGCAAACTCACAAATTATTTTTTCTAAAGGTTGATGCATGTACTTAGGCCAAAGGCTAGAGTGGATATTGTGGTGGTAGACTTTTAAATGAAATACTCAGAAGACTTCTTGAACTTGGCTCTCAATTCTGTGTCTTGAAATACACTATTTTAGGCCAGATTTTCTAAAGGTTACTTTGCTGCATACATATGTCTCAACCTTGAGGAGTGTACACATAACTGTCCATAGAAGTGGTAAAATATGTTTATAAGCAAATGCTTTGGAGGTAGACTGTTAGCATTACATTTTTAAATCAGTTTTTTATGTTTGTATTCTCAATTAGCTAATCTCTGTGTGTTTCAGTGCTTCCATCAGTAGATTGGGAATAATAAGATAGCATACCTCAAGATAGTAACTATTTCATTTAAATATTAAATGAGATTATATGAATAAGACACGCAGTAAACATTTAATAAATGATCATTATTTATGTTTTAAGGGTATTTACACATATAGGAATGCATTTGCAAATGCATAATAAGAAAATTATCATGCATTTGGAATTGGATATGTGTTCAGTCTGTGTGTGTGTGTGTGTGTGTGTGTGTGTGTTGGAGGGTGTCTATATGTAGTGAGCAGGAGATATGATGTGTCTTATTTCTAAAGAAATTATATTAATGTTTATTATCTAAAGTAAAAGACTGGAGTTATCTAGTTATACTTATGTTGAACTCATATTTCTTAAGAGTAAAGAGCTAAGATATGATGATAATCTTCTTAAAATCCCTGAGTAGTAGCATGAAGTGACTCTCCATCTTATATACTCAATATTGTCACACTTTTTTTTTCTTCTAAAAACATCTAATTTTGTCTCCTGTTGTGAGTCACAAATACTAATTAGGAGAACAGAATTCTGTTTACTTCTTTCCCAAGATTTTATAAGAATGTTTCATTTCCTTTACCTTCCGGCATAAATTATTTTCTAAATTTTGTTTTCTTATCTAATCTTAAGTGATAATAAATAACATCTGTGGAAAAATGACAAATTGATTTATCCTTATTTGCAATGATATAATTTTAGTAAGATGTAGTATAGGCTATAATCTAAAGTGATTTGCAACAGTTCATTCTAGAAATTGAGTAGATATAGAAATAAAAATGTTATAAGATTTAATGATATTTTTATTGAATAGAAAATTCCAAATTGTTTTTTTGCTTTCCAAGTTTTAAACATGCATTGGTCTAGTACTAATTCTACAGAGACCTTTAAAACACTAATAAAACATTAATCAAAACCAAGCTTCATTTCAGGTTTTATGGTGGAAATAATTTTACACACATTCATTACTTTTTGAAATGAGATTCTGATTCTCAATAGGGAAATAGAAGCATCAATTTTCCTTTTCAATTTTTCTTCATCCCTACTTCAAAGCCTCATGGACTTCTTTATGCTTTCCCTTTTTCCCATTTTTTCTTTATTAAAGAAAAATGTGTGAAAAGACTTCTTCCGGATATGCCCGGAAATTCTTTTTGAGAGTGTAAATGAGATGAGGTCTTTGTGGAACTGAAAGCCCCCAGAAAGTTTGAGATTTATATATCCAATATACTTTTTAAATACAAAGTTTTTACACTTTTGAACTACCCTAATATTCTGCTCAACTGTCACTCTGTGACACCTTTGTCCATGCAGTCTATTCACCACATGGTGTCCATACTGATTCAAAAAAAAAAAAAAAAGTTACATCATGACAATCCACTGTTTAAAATTATCAAATGGTTTCTAATCTCATGAGAACTATGCTTAAAATAATGAAATCCTCATCATGGCCTACCAGGCCATACTGTGCTTGACTTCTCTCTCGGCCTCATTTTCTGCCACTCTCCCAATGGTTTATTTTCCTCTAAGTACACTGGCCTCCTTGCTGTACCTTACATTTGCTGAAAAGCTCTTATTTCAGGGTCTTAGTACTTGCACACTGACTGGGATGCTGTTTCTTTAAATATTTATGCAGCTTACCCTTCTCTGTTCTCTACTGAAATGTCACTGCATAAGAAGGATTATTCTTGATTATTTAAAATGGCACCATTATCCCCACCACTCTGCCCTTACTTTGTTTAAAATTACTTTGTGGCATTACGTCATATATAATGACATGGCAACTTTTAGCAAAATAAATTCATTTTTACAGTAGATTGGTTTGCCAGATTAAGAATGCAATCACCCCAATACTTTAGGTGACTTATCCAAAGTACATGATACCAGAACTGGGATACAAATTTGGAAGACAGTGCATCCTTACTCATCTAGTGTTTAATGTATACCCTGAACCTTATCTTAGCAGGGTTAGGATAACAACAATAGAGTTCCTGGACCATGCGCTAGAATCACTAAAACAGATTTTCTCATATTGGATCAAAGGAGTCTACTTTTTATAAGAATTAAGATGAACCTACACAAACTTAGGTTTAAAAGCTCTGAAGAATGCCTGACTTACTGCTTATATAACTACTATTAACATCTATAGCTGTCCAATTCTTCTCTTATATGAAATCTACCTCGTGAGGCAAATGTTCCGTGTTCCAATGTTCCTCATTATACTACACAGATATTATGACAGATTTTTCTACCACATCCCAAATACTGCAGCTTTTCAGCCTGTAGTGAAGCAAAGATGCTTTTTTCCCCCATTTCTGACTATTTCTTATACAGCAATCAGCATGTCAGACCAGAATCTCTCACTAAATTGGCAAGGTAATGGCTTTGTTTTCCCTCTCCACTGGATGTATTAATATAATGAACATGGTAATTGGTGGCTAATAATACTTATAATTACTCTAACAATAATTATGTAAGTGACTGTCATGCAGACTGATGGTAATAGGAACTCTATAATTTTAATTTCCTTTAAAAGTAATGGCAAAAAACACAATTACTTTTGTACCAAACCTAATAGCCCCTTTTGGAAGCTATTGGTTTCATTATTTTTATGCCATTGTTCCATTTCTTTTGAATTGTAATTTTATCTCGCTGCCTATCAGGATAAGGTGCTTTCGAGTTTGGTGATAGATTTTCGATGTGACTGGAACCTTCATACATCTTTTAGTAGAGAAACAAATCTATGGCGATAGTCAGGAAAAGAGGGATAAAGGAGCTAGAAACTATTGGAGCTAGAACTTTGCCTCCACCATCATCCGATAAATGATGTGAAGTAACAAGTTGGTTATTATCAATGATTTTAAAAGAGGTTATAAAGTAATAATTTTCAACAAGTTTGCTCCTGGGTAGGTCATTAAGGAACCTGAACTTACCCATATCTCGAATATATTATAGTGTTAGCCTCAGGCCGTTACATGCTTTCAAAGATCACAGAGTAAAGTTGGCCTGATTCAGGGAAGCTGCTATTTTGCATCCCTCAACAAGCAGCAAGAATTCAAGCATTTACTTTTATTTATTTTTTCTATGTAGTCTCTAAGTCATGATAATAGCTTAAATTTTTAATAAGGAGATGGGAGCTAAGGGAATTAAATGCAAATCAGAATATTTCACTCTTTGTTCTCAACTTTTCCATTACTTAGTCTTTAAACTTCTCACCAAGGTTCGCAATGCCATACATGATCTGGCTTCTGGCTCAACAGCTGCATATCAGGTACAAAGATTCAAAAGTAAAATAACATCAATTCTGCACAATTTCAGAAAAGGGGCAGAACCATTTGCCAAGTCATTTTATGAGGCCATTACAACACTAATTCAATAACAAGATGAAAACAATACGAAAAAGCCAACTACAAACAAATGTCCCAAATTATTATACCCAAAAACCCCTAAAATATGGAAACAAATAAAATGTAACAATATATACAGACAAGAATATACCATATTCAAATGGAGTTTACCTCAGATATACAGTGACGATTGAATATAAGAAAAGCAGCCAATTTAATATTGTATAATAAAGTCTAAAAAGAAAAAAAAAGATTATATCAATTGATACATAAAAGACATTTCACAAAATACAATATCTATTTATGATAAAACTCTCAGCAACTGGGAAGACAAGGAAATGATTAGTTTATAGATAAATGTCATCTACAAAATGCTACAACTAACATCACACTTAATAATTAAGAAGTGAATTGTTTATTCTAAATTTGGGAGCAAGAGAAGAATGTCCATATTTACCACTCTAACATTATACTGGAAATCTTCACGAGTCAAATAAAACAAAACAACAACAAAGTTAAGCAGATTAAAAAGAAAAAAAAATGATAGTAACTCTATTTACAGATATTATGAGTGTCTGTGTAGGCAATTCAAACCAAATGAAAGAACAACAAAAAATCTCCCAGTAATAAGTGAAAATTATAGAAAACAATGTCAACACAGAAAAGTTAATTTTATTTTTGTATATGTAAATGGAGATAGAATGTTTAAAACAACATTTCCAATGAAACCAAAATAAATTGGGCAAAAATCTAAGTATGTACAGGATTTCTATGCTGAAAAATGTAATGTCAATGAAAGAAATTAAATAGCATTGAAGTACACAGAGAAACATACTCTGTTCAATTGCAAATCTCAATATAATATAAATATCAATTTTCTCCAAATTCATTTATAGATCCATATTTGTGTCTACCACAGTATCCATGACCAAATGAATTAGCTTCTTTCCCTGTTCAAAAGCAGCAGCTAGAAATCCTATTTCCTTTCAAAACACAGAGGGATACAAACGTAACCTGAATGCATGGCAATGTCATGCCAGAGCTCACTAGTGCTTACAAAAATGCTATAACCTGATAAAATTAGCCTTCTCTTAGACAAATGTAGATTTATTATACCCTGTAACATTCTGATAGTCAACTCAAACTTCCTCTGAATTCCAAAATGTTTTTGTTTCAACTTCCTTTCAGCTCTCCACATATCCAATATATGTGTCCTATCTTCCATATTGTCTTTATAATACACAATTCCCTTCTTGTATTTATTCCCAAGAGTAGCTTAAGAATTTTAAGAGTATGTAAGAAGATGTGATATTAGTTGCTAATCGAAATAATTCTTTTTTAAGTATATTTTTATAAATTCACCCAGTGAAGGCAAGGGCACTGTTTGGCATGTAATATTCATTAACCATATGTTGGATGAAAGAGTGAATTAATATATATTTTGTGACTACTGACACCATAGAAAGGTAAATTTATTATGCAGCAACTCTTATGGGTCAAGCATCATTGATACTATTCACATTATAATTATGTTTTATTATTTATATTTGTAGATATTATATTTCAACATTAATATCCTTAAAAATATTTGAAATGCATAGAGAGTAACTAACTTGTCCAATGTCACAATACCTGTAAATGACAGGACAGTAACTTGAATGCAGAACATCTTGTTCCAATTTTCAGTTTAGTTTTAACGCAACTCACAGTTTAACTGTGCATGTATTATTGTCCGCTGTTCTTCCAATTCATGTGTATAATAAAATTTTATATCTTAAGAAAAACTTTAAATACTTAAATTCTACTTGGAAAGTGATATGATGATTTAGCATGGAATCGTGGGGCTGGTACACATTGCTATGTTGTGATTAAGGGTTATGTTAGAATGAGGGTCTTGAATCATGATAATTCCCCAAAAAGGAGCCTGAATTTCCTGAAACTGAAGGTCTAATAAGCGGGAGATGCTATAAATGTCATTTCACAGGTGAGCCAATAAAAAAGGCAGGTAATGATTAAACTCTGCATTTTTAAAATTATGCTTAAGCTAATTTGTTGCAAATTATAGTCACTTCTTCTGAGAACTATTTTTAAGGAACTCATTCTTTTGAAAATTGCAGCTGAGAAAATGGCATAAGTGTGACATTACATTATCCATTTTTAAATTGAAGTTTTAAAGATGAATATTATTTGGGAAGAAAGTCATTAAAAGAAAATTGTTCTTCAGAGTAATTTCAGCCTGAATTTCATAGGCGTTTCAAAAGCAAATGTTATTTCTGGATTGGACAACCTAAGGCAACTAGGGTGCAGGCAAACAGAATCATAATGATTTCTATTTATAAAGTGAGTTTCATTTACTTATTAATGTATTTCCTTGACTCTACATAGTCAGGATTTCTCGTAACATACATACTTCAAATTCACAGACCAGATCGCCTAGGGAAATAAATGTGGGTAAATTACTAGGCCACAGATCAATAAAACGAAATTCTGGGGAGATACTGCCTTATACTCAGTAGCTTGGGGTGCTCAGAGAACTAAAGATTTTTGGCAACTGTCTAGGGCCCCATATTTGGTAGGTCAGCATCAACCAGGCAACTGCGTGTCATAGAAGCTCTGTGAGTGAATCTATCAGAAAGACGCTACTCTGCCCACACAAGAAAAATAAGCGAGGAGTTTATTTCTTGCCCCATCAGCAAACAGAAGGAAAAAGAGGTGCTAACTCAGCAGCTAATTTCCTAAAGTAATGATACAAAAATCGCCCCAATGATAATAATGAATAAATAATATAAAATGCTATCTGTGTCCTTGGCACAGTGCAATCATAACATCTCCGTGACGGGGTGCATTATTTTCCAAATTTTATGTATAATAGAAATAAGGGCACGGTGTACCTGACAATATTGAACATTACCTGAACCCTATTCTTCTGAAAAAGGATAGTTATGAAATCCCCCACCATTGTGTTTCAGGAAATAGCTCTCCAGATGATTTATACAACAGGTGGACACACTTTCTCATGACTCTCATAAGATTCACAAATGACTCCACTGTTTACCTGTGACAAGGCAGAACAGACTTTTCCCATTTTGCCTGATCTGACAAATACAGCCAGCTGAATCAGCTGAACACAGCAATAAATGTTTTCTCTTTAGTGACTGATTGAAATTTCTCCTGCACATCACTCTTCCTTTAACTTGTACACTCATTTCTATAAAAGCATAAGGCAAAACCACCCCCAGAAACACTCTGTTTCGGATATTGGATCCTTACCCTATTGCAATAGCCATAATAAAGTCAATTCTCTTAGGTTTTTTGTTTGTTTGTGTCTTTGACATGCTATATTAATCTGTTCTCACATTGCTATAAAGAACTACCTGACACTGGGTAATTTATAAAAATAAGAGATTTAATTGACTCACAGTTCAACCGACTTAACAGAAGTCATGACTGGAAGGCCTACAGGAAACTTACAATCATGATAGAATGTGAAGGGGAAGCAAGAAACTTCTTTGTAGGCAAGAGGAGAGAGAGTGAGTGAACAGGGACGTGCCATACACTTTTAAACCATCAGATGTGCTGAGAACTCACTATCATGAGAACAGCAAGGGGGTATTCCACGCTCATGATCCAATTACCTCCCACCAGGTCCCTCCTCCAACTCAACATGATATTTGGGCAGGGACACAAATCCAAATCGTATAACTTATCTAATGTTATTTTTTCACTTTGATATGAATTATAATTCTATCCGCAGTTCCGTAGTATATCTCATTTAAGCCTTAAGTTATTCATTCTAAAGTCACAGAAACTGGGTGATCTGGTTTGGCTGTGTCCCCACCAAAATCTCAATCTTGAATTGTAGTGCCCATAATCCCCAGGTGTTGTGGGAGGGAGCTGGTGGGAGATAATTGAATCAGCAGGGAGATTACCCTAATGGTTTTCTACTGATGGTGAGTGAGTTCTTATGAGATCTGATGGTTTTATAAGGTACTACTGCTTCAGTCAGCTCTCATTCTTCTCTCTTCTGCCACCTTGTGAAGGTTGATGTGTTTGCTTCCTTTTCCACCAGGATTGTAAGTTTCCTGATGCTTCCCTAGCCCTGCAAAACTGTGAGTCATTTAATCCTTTTTCCTTTATAAATTACCCAGTTTCAGGTATTTCTTCATAGCAGCATGAGAACAGAATAATACACTGGGTTCAAAGAAGTTCTGTACTTGTGGAAAAGTATTTCTCATTTCCAATAGCTGTATAGAATTTTTTTTTTTTTCCTGAAATATGTTTGAGGAGGTTCCCAAGCCTTATCCCATCTGTACATTGGTTCATTTCTCTAAAAACAGAGGCTATTAACTTCAAATCTAACTTATGCATCAAAAAGAACAAAACCTCTTAATCTTCAGATTTTGAATGCTTGGTCAGTTGTCACAGAAACGGCAGATTTGAGTGGTGTGAAGGATTTTTATTAGTGGTTCAATTGTTCATCAAAATCTATCATTATTACTTATAGGGTGTGGTTTAAGAATAATTACAGTCTTTACGTTTGGCCAACTGGCTTGAGTAAACTTACATGTTGTGTTTAGCAATACAAATAATGGTATCTGTTTTATTCTGCATTAATAATTCAGTGTAAAATAAGAAGTTCATCTTGGCTTGTGACCTAGGATAGACTACATCCTGCATGTCATGGAGGAGGGATAGGACCATGCTCTGTGTGATTTACACTTTAATTATTGTGAACTAGGTAAAAGAAATATCAATAAATTACAATTTAGTCTCTTTAAGAGAGCAGACACTTTTCACAAGGGTTTCTCTTTAACTGGTACAGAACCAGAACTTAGAACATCTTATAAGTAGTAGTTTTGGCACGTAATGAAATCTTAATATAACATCTTATTTCTTAGGGCCCGTAGAAATCAAGCTACAGAATCAGGTGAGCACCTTAATTATAAAACACCAGGAATGTGTAGAAGAAATCACAATTTTAATGGCAATGTCTTTACAAAGTGTATTATTACACAACACAGAATACCAATACATTCTTACTATATTTTAATACCATGATATATATTTAAGATACTAATTATTAATTCAATTAAAAAATATTTTTTCTAATGTTAAATGTAGGCTTCACCAAGGATCACTGGTGCAAGACCATTTTTAAATTAAACAGGCAGTTGATTCCTATCTCATAAAGATGCATATGTATCAGATGTATAAAGTGGTTATAATATTACAAAATGATAGGTTCTTATTGTTACTTGCCCTTATAAATTATTTATTTAAAATTTTTAAATTCCAGGTTAACCTAATTCATTTTCTTCCATTAACTTATTTCAAATAGCAATATATAATACAGCCAAAATGAGCTTATTATTCAGCATACTGAAGCATAACAGAAATACTTTAAAATGTTAATTAATGTATTCACATACCTTCCATTGGTTCATTCAACGTCTACCTAACACTTGATAAATGCAAGTCATACAAGACACTTATAACTGGGTATACACTAATGGAAATAATAGTCACAATCTTTTGATGTCAATGGTTTCATGGAGTTTACAATCTTTGGTGAATGTTAAGAAATAGGGAGGAACACACAGCAAGTACATAAGTGAAAAATAGCAGCTGAAAGAGTGGTAAGCAATATGTGGAAACTGAAGTTGGAAATGCAGATAAGAAGTATGGGGGTGGAATTTGATACGGTAGAATGAGTGAGTTGGAGAGCCGTAAAGATAAGAGTCCAAGACTATGATGAGTGTAATAATGCATGGCCACATAGGCTGTTTATTATGACTTTTGGTCTTTTATTCTGAGTGAAATAGAAAACTGTAGATGTTTTCGAGCAAAGGGTTGCATGATATAACTACATTTAAAAGCATTACTTTGATTGCCTTCTCATTCTGTTATTTTCTTTACTGTGCAGAAGTTTTAAAGTTGGATCTGGTCCTACTTGTCTATTTGGTTTTTTGAGAAGGCTATTGTAATAATCTAAGTGGTAGATTATAGTGAAACTTAATCCAGGCAGTAGTAAAAACTGTCAACACCTTTCATTCTTTATTTAAAAAATGTGTATATATATAAAATTATAAATATATATGTTATAAATGTATAAACATATAAGTTCTTTATATAAAATCAATAATAAAACTTTTTGAGAAATGTACTCTTTCATGCTGAATATTTTTAAACAATAGAAGTCATCCAGAAATATCCAACTATATTAAGATATGTGATGAAGCTGAATAAAATATAAAAGAGGGAAATATGAATTACTATGAGTTAATGAATACAGTGCCCATATACATACATATGTACACACACACACACACACACACATATATATATATATTTTCTTTTTTTGGAAACAGGGTCTCACTCTTGTCATCCATGATGGAGTGCAATAGTGTGATCATAGCTCACTGTAACCTCAAATTCCAGAGATCCTCCTACCTCAGTCTCCAAAGTAGCTAGGACTACAGGCGTATGCCACCACGCTTAGCTAATATTCTAATACGTTATATTTGTTGCTGAGATGGGGTTTCCCTGTGTTTACCATTCTGGTCTTGAACTCCTGGCCTCAAGAGATCCTCCTTCCTCAGTCTCCCAAAGTACTGAGATTACAAGTATGAGCCACCATGCCTGGCCAGTGCCCATATTGTTTAGAGGCCAATTTGCAAAATAATTTTAAAAGATTGAAAAAATAGATTTGTGAATATAATTTTGTTACATTTGCTTAAAATATGAAATACATCTTTATAATCATAGTTGTTGATCTTAAAATTAACTCTGATCACAATAATGTACTTTGTAATGAAAGTACATAGAAAGTTATGGCTATGGACTGAATGTTTATGTCTCTCCAAAATTCATATGTTGAAATCTAATCCTCAACTTCATTGTGTTTAGAGGTAGGGCCTTTGAAAGGCAGTTTCTCTCCCTGTCTTTATATAGAGAATATGTGTGTGTGTTTGTGTGTGTGTGTGTGTGTGTGTGTGTGTATAACATATAGCAAATGTATAATACTTATTTCTTTATGATACACATACAAATATGTATTCTGTACTAGAAAATGGAAACATTTGCCAAGAGCAGAGGACAACATACTCTTTCTATGACAACAAATACAACCAAAAACATTTACCAACCAATTTGTTAATAGATTTAAATGAATGCAGAGGCATATTTCTCAGCAATACCACTGAAAACACATCCTACTTCCCTTACCTCTTGCACAGATCCACTCTAATTCTGTTCCACTACTCTAGTGCATTTTTAAAAATGTCACCTCCACAAGACGTTCAAAAGAAGGGAGAAGAGTAATTTTGGTGGGATCTTTCTTTAAAGAACTAAAATTAGTTTGTATGCATGTGTGTGATATGTTTGTTTTTTTCCCTTTGAAGTATGTTAGTAGAGAACAAATATGAGCACCTACATTTAATCCTGGCTCTCAGAGTAGACACTTAGAACTTGTTACAGTTTTTCTTGGCACTATCCATTTTTATGTGAATAAGAAAACACTTTTTCCTACTGTTTTTCATAGTATGAACTTGTTATAATTAAATGGATGAGTTAGGGAATTCAATTTGCAATATCTCTGCCAATATTAATTAAAGTACAATCTGAGTGATAAATTAAAGCTTTCAGAGATACATAATATATATCAGGAAAAAAAACAATTAAACTCTTTGTGTAGCTTTATGCTTTCTTTGCTTTGAGAGTGAGTGATAAAATATTAAGAATGTTTAAACATATGCCAACAGAACCGTAATTGTGATAGGAAAGTAACAGTAATTATTCTTATACAAAAGCTGGATGCAACCAAAATCTGTATAATGCAAGGTGTGGTTAGGTTTTATAATGTTCATTAAAAACATTTTTATTATGAAGTACTTGAATCACTGTGAGATCCATAATGTCTCTATAGCAGGGATGTTCTCAGGGACATGGATCTATTTAGGAGAATTATTTTGTCTATCTTTTACAGAATAAATTTACTACATTTGATTAAGTCATAGTTTTAATTAGGATAAACTGGCAAGAAACCTGATGGAGATGGAAAAGTAAAAGCCTCCTGAGGTCATGCTTTGCTGCAGCCTGTGACATGTGGAAAAAATAATATAATTATTGTAATACTCCAAAGCTTTACAGGTTTCAAAAAATCACATGACTTCAGCTGCTAAAGTGATAGAATACATGTGTAAATTTGTGAGGGTTAAATTCAACAGGAAATAGTGAATACTTCAGGTAACAGAATGTTATGCACTCTAAGGAGTAAAAGTTAGTGGTTAAGAGAAACTTTTATTAACAAATGAGCACTCAATAAAAACTATGTTAAATATTATATATTTTTTTTTACAAAATATTGTGAGAAAAAAAAGTAAAATATGTTTATTAGATTTGCCAGGTAGAATTTAGTCTATCATGCATTCTTTCTAATCTGCAATCTCTAAATAAACTGTTTCAACACATAGTGTTTGTGTGTGCCAGCAAGAGTGGGCCTGTGTGCGTGTGTATTTGTATGTATGTAGTTTGAAACCCGATGATTGTGTGATAAATTTTATACCTTCATACAGAGGTATATTTTAAAAATGTATTTGTGCTTTAGTTCTGATATTTGTTTTAAAAATATTTGAAATTTTCCAGGTTCGTACTCATTTTTCTTTAGTGATTGATGAATATGCCATTGACAAGTTTACCTGTTATGAACTTTATATCAAGCTTGTCCAACACACGGCCCAGGACTGCTTTGAATGCAGTCCAACACAAATTTGTAAACTTTCTTAAAACGTTATGAGATTTTTGAGATTTTTTTTTTTTCTTTTTAGCTCATCAGCTATCATTAGCGTTAGTGTATTTTATGTGTGGCCGAAGACAATTCTTCAATATCGCACAGGGAAGACAAGAGATTGAATACTCCTGCTTTAGATGGCTTCTAATTTCCTTTTTCTTTTTCTAAAATTGAAATGCTAATACACCTTATGATACACATGTCTTGCCTACTCATTTGTTTTGTACAGATTTCTAGAAATGAGATTTCAAATCATAGCATACACATTTTCAAATTTTTGAAAGATTTTACTGAATTATCTACTAATATGTTTGCACTAATTTATATTCCCAATATATTTTTATGTATTTTCTGTCCTGTTATCCCAAAATGATGTGAATCAGTAAAACTACTGATAATTTAATGGAAAATATTAGATTGTTTGAGTTTATATATATAAATTATTCATGATAGTTAAAATTTTTTAATAATTTTATTGGACTTCTTGCTTGTATACTACTTACATGAATAATATAATTTAGTTATTTTTTTCATTTTTTGCCATGAAGAGTTTGAAAATGTATTCCTTCTTTGATTTAAAGACTTGCTTGGTGAACATTGAACATATAATTTGCCATTTAGTTTGATTCTTGTAATCTTTAAACATGCTCATCCATGTAAAGTGTAGAAACAACTTACTTAAAGTAATAATAAAACTTAAGAAAACTAATCATAAGAATTAGTATACTCAACTACATTTCACACATAGTTTTAATTGGAATGTTCTGATATATGTAAAACATAGGTGGGGTGTGGTGACTCATGTCTGTAATCTCAGCTCTTTGGGAGGCCCAAGAAGGAGGACTGCTTAAGGCCAGGAGTTCTAGACCAGTCTGGGCAACATGGTGAGACATCATCTCTGAAAAAAAAATAAAAAAGTTGTCATGCATAGTGGAGCTTGCCTGTAGTCCTAGCTACTGGAGACGCTGAAGCAGAAGGATCACTTGAACCCAGGTGCTACAGTGAGCTATGTACTCCAGCCTAAGCAACAGAGTGAGAACCTATCTCTAAAATAATAAATTAATTTTTAAAATAAAAATAAGCAGGCACATCAGCTCAACCTGTAATGCCAGCACTTTTGGAGGTCAAGGCAGGACGATCTCTTGAGCCTGGGAGTTCAATACCAGCCTTGGCAACGTGGCAAAACTCCATCTCAAAAAATAAGTAAAATAAAATAAATAGTAAAATGTAAACTATTCCCATTCTGTAATAAGGATATAACTGACATATTTCTATATAGAGCTTTCAAATTTTATCAACTGTATTCATAGAGGTTTTATAATTTTGTTCTTTTGAATTCAGGCATTCTCCTTTTATGTTTTGGATATAGTTATTTGAGATATTTACTGTGCATTAATGACTTCATGGTTTTGCAATTGTTTTTCTTGACTAGTTAGGGCAAGCATACATTCTATAACTCATTATCTCATTTCCAATTGTTACATAATTTTTTTTATTTTATTTTTTGTTGCATTATTTAAAAACTTTAAAATGCTCGTGAGAAGGGTTGATATAAAAGTCATTTTTCTGTTATTTTTCTTTGTTGGTACTTTACTAGATAGACTTTTAATGTGCTTACTCTCTTTTCTAGTTAACATTTTGTTTTAGAAGTTATAATCTATTATATTTTATTAAAAGTATAAATGATACCTTGTTTTCAATATTATAATTCATATAAGATTGATATTAAATATCTGTATAAAAATTAATCTGCTATTAATAGATAGCAGATAATATTTATGGTTGAATTATAAGTCATTTTACTCTCACAATTTAATAGGAAAAGTATTACTGTGTTTCTTATTGTTCAGTTATGTGTGTTTGCATTTCTGAAGTAATTTCTAATGTCAAATTTTGTGTTTTTAACAGATTTAACTGAGATATAATTCATATACCATACAATTCACTCATTTAAACTGTGTAATTCAATGGTTTTTGGTATATTCACAGATAAATGTAGCAGTAACATCATCAATTCTAAAACACTTAATCACCTTAAAAAACAAATAACTTTATTTCCTTTAACTATTATCATTTTCCCTTTGCCCCCATCTTGTACTTCAGCTTCAAGAAAACACCTATTTCCTGTCTCCTTAGATTTTCCTATAGAGGATATTTTATATAAAGGTAATCATACAGTATGTAGTCTTTTGTGATTGGTTTTCTTTGACTTAACCATGTTTTCAAGGATCATCCATGTTGTAGAATGTATTCATTCTTCATTTCCTTTTCATGGCCAAATAATATTCTATTTTATGGTTATACTACGTTATATTTATCCATTAATCAGCTGATGGACATGTCATTTATTTCTATCTTTGGCTCTTATGTATCATGCAACTTTAACATTTATATACAAGTGATAGTACACGAATGTATTCTTTTCCCTTGGGTATGTATATATGAGTAGAATTGCTGGGTCATATAATAGCTCTATCATATTTGAGTACCTCAGAGACTCTTCTCCAAACTGTCTAGCATTTTGAATTCCCACCAGCAGTGATCAAGGGCTCTAATGTCCCCATATCATTATCAATCTGTTTAGTTTTGTTTTATTATCACTCATTCTAGTGAGTGTGAAGTGGTATCTCATTGAGGTGTGAGTTGTATTTCCATCCATACTAATGATGTTAAGCTCCTTTTCTCATGTGTGTCTGAGTGCTGTTGCTGTTTTTCATTTCATATCTTCTTTGAGAAATGTATGTTTAGATTCTTGGTCTATTGTTTAAAAATTGGGTTGTCTTTTTAGTATTCAGTTTTCAGTATTCTTTATATATTCTGAACAAAAGTCCTCTATCATACATTTTACAGTATTTCCACCCATCCCGTAGGTTATCTTTTCATTTTCTTGATATTGCCTTCGAGCATAAATTTTAATTTTAATTTCGATATTTATATAGACACTAAAGCTTTCTCATGAGAATTATTTGTATAATACATATAATAATACATATATTTTCTTCTTACTCTTAACTTACCTCAAGATTTATATTCAGGAGTGCCTCTCTCTTAAGACAACATGGTTGTGTTACATTTTTAATTCAGTTTGTTATTTACAGGTTGCTTCAATGCATCCTTTCCCAAAGTCAGGTATTGCCAATATAGGTAGTGTTAAGAGTGAGGTCTTTTAAAGAGTGATCAAACCATGGGACTCCTCTGTTATGCCGATGGGATTAGGTGCACACTTTCGAAAGAACTACTGGAAAGAGATAATCTATTTTGCTCGTTCCCACCTTTTTCAATGTGAGAGCAGGCTCCTCCTCTCAGAGATGCAGCATCAGGTACCATGGGAAGCAGATTGCTGCCCTCACTGGGCTCAGCTGGATCTACTGGCACCCCTGACTTGCACTTCACAGAATTATCAGAACTGTAGAAATGCATTTCTATTCTTTTTTAAATTATTCAGTCATAGGTATTCTGTTATAGCAGCACAGAAATATATATGTTATGTTTAGGCAATGTAGAATTACTATATAAATATTGATTTTGTTTAAATTTCAGTCTCATTATTTGTTTTTTAAATTCATCTCTCATTTGTTCTTTATTATTATTATTATTATTATTATACTTTAACTTTAGAATTTTACATGTGCATAGCATTTGTGCAAGGTTTTGTTACATATGTATGCGCCTTGTGCCATGTTGGTCTGCTGCACCCATCAGCTCGTTATTTACATCAGGTATAACTCCCAGTGCATTCCCTCCGCCCTCCCCTCCCTAACCATGATAGGCCCCGGTGTGTGATGTTCCCTTCCGAGTCAAGTGTTCTCATTGTTCAGTTCCACCTGTGAGCGAGGAACATGTGGTGTTAGTTTTTCTGTTCTTGCGATGGTTTGCTGAGAATGATGGTTTCCAGCTGCATCCATGTCCCTCCTACAAGGACACAAACTCATCCCTTTTCATTGGCTGCATAGTATTCCATGGTGTATATGTGCCACATTTTCTTAATCCAGTCTGTCACTGATGGACGTTCAGGTTGATTCAAGTCTTTGCTATTGTGAATGGTGTGCAATAGCAAACTATGCGTGTGCATGTGTCTTTATAGCAGCATGATTTATAATCCAGCATGGGTTATATCCCCAGTAATGGGATGGCTGGATCATATGGGTACTTCTAAGTTCTAGATCCTTGAGGAATCGCCATCACTGTTTTCCATAATGGTTGAACTAGTTTACAATCCACCAACAGTGTAAAAGTGTTCCCTGTTCTCCACATCCTCTCCAGCACCTGTTTGTTTCCTGACTTTTTAATGATGTACCATTCTAACTGTGGTGTGAGATGGTATCTCATTGTGGTTTTTGATTTTGCATTTCTCCTGATGGCCAGTGATGATAGGCATTTTTCCTCCTTATTGGCTGTATGAATGTCTTCTTTTTTTGAAATGTCTGTTCATATCCTTTTGCCACTTTTGAGAATTAAGAGTTTGTTTGTTTTTTCTTATGGGAATTTGTTTGAGTTCTTTGTAGGTTCTGGATATTAGCTCTTTGTCAGATGAGTAGATTGCAAAAATTTTCTCCCATTCTGTAGGTTGCCTGTTCACTCTGATGGTAGTTTCTTTTGCTGTGCAGAAGCTCTTTAGTTTAATTAGATCCCATTTGTCAATTTTGGCTTTTGTTACCATTGCTTTTGGTGTTTTAGACATGAAGTCCTTTCCCATGCCTATATCCTGAATGGTATTACCTAGGTTTTCTTCTAGGGTTTTTATGGTTTTAGGTCTAACATTCAAATCTCTAATCCATCTTGAATTAATTTTCGTATAAAGAGTAAGGAAAGGATCCAGTTTCAGCTTTCTACTTATGGCTAGCCAATTTTCCCAGCACCATTGATTAAATAAGGAATCCTTTCCCCATTTCTTGTTTTTCTCAGGTTTATCAAAGATCAGATGGCTGTAGATGTGTGCTATTATTTCTGAGGACTCTGTTCTGTTCCATTTGTCTATATCTCTGTTTTGGTACCAGTACCATGCTGTTTTAGTTACTGTAGCCTTGTAGTATAGTTTGAAGTCAGGTAGCGTGATGCCTCCAGCTTTGTTCTTTTGACTTAGGATTGTCTTGGAGATGTGGGTTCTTTTTTGGTTCCATATGAACTTTAAAACATTTTTTTCCAATTCTGTGAAGAAACTCATTGGTAGCTTGATGGGGATAGCATTGAATCTATAAATTACCTTGGGCAGTATGGCCATTTTCACGATATTGATTCTTTCTATCCATGAGCATGGTATGTTCTTCCATTTGTTTGTGTCCTCTTTTATTTCACTGAGCAGTGGTTTGTAGTTGTCCTTGAAGAGGTCCTTTATATCCCTTGTAAGTTGGATTCCTAGGTATTAATTCTCTTTGAAGCAATTGTGAATGGAAGTTCATTCATGATTTGGCTCTCTGTTTGTCTCTTACTGGTGTATAAGAATACTTGTGATTTTTGCACATTAATTTTGTATCCTGAGACTTTGCTGAAGTTGCTTATCAGCTTAAGGAGATTTTGGGCTGAGAAATGAGGTTTTCTAAATATACAATCATGTCATCTGCAAACAGGGACAATTTGACTTCTTCTTTTCCTAACTGAACACCCTTGATTTCTTTCTCTTGCCTGATTGCCCTAGCCAGAACTTCCAACACTATGTTAAATAGGAGTGGTGAGAGAGGGCATCCCTGTCTTGTGCCAGTTTTCAAAGGGAATTTTTCCAGTTTTTGCCCATTCAGTATGATATTGGCTGTGGGTTTGTCATAAATAGCTCTTATTATTTTGAGATATGTTCCATCAATACTGAATTTATTGAGCGTTTTTAGCATGAAGGGCTGTTGAATTTTGTCAAAGGCCTTTTCTGCATCTACTGAGATAATCATGTGGTTTTCGTCTTTGGTTCTGTTTATATGCTGGATTACGTTTATTGATTTGCGTATGTTGAACCAGCCTTGCATCCCAGGGATGAAGCCCACTTGATCATGGTGGAGAAGCTTTTTGATGTGCTGCTGGATCCGGTTTGCCAGTATTTTATTGAGGATTTTTGCATCGATGTTCATCAGGGATAGTGGTCTAAAATTCTCTTTTTTTTGTTGTGTCTCTGCCAGGCTTTGGTATCAGGATGATGTTGGCCTCATAAAATGAGTTAGGGAGGATTCCCTCTTTTTCTATTGATTGGAATAGTTTCAGAAGGAATGGTACCAGCACCTCCTTGTACCTCTGGTAGAATTCAGCTGTGAATCCATCTGGTCCTGGACTTTTTTTGGTTGGTAGGCTATTAATTATTGCCTCAATTTCAGAGCCTGCTATTGGTCTATTCAGGAATTCAGCTTCTTCCTGGTTTAGTCTTGGAAGAATGTAAGTGCCAGGAATTTATCCATTTATTCTAGATTTTCTAGTTTATTTGCGTAGAGGTGTTTATGGTATTCTCTGATGGTAGTTTGTATTTCTGTGGGGTCGGTGGTGATATCCCCTTTATCATTTTTTATTGCATCTATTTGATTCTTCTCTCTTTTCTTCTTTATTAGTCTTGCTAGTGGTCTATCAATTTTGTTGATCTTTTCAAAAAACCAACTCCTGGTTTCATTGATTTTTTTGGAGGGTTTTTTATGTCTCTATCTCCTTCAGTTCTGCTCTGATCTTAGTTATTTCCTGCCTTCTGCTAGCTTTTGAATGTGTTTGCTCTTGCTTCTCCAGTTCTTTTAATTGTGATGTAAGAGTGTCAATTTTAGATCTTTCCAGCTTTCTTTTGTGGGCATTTAGTGCTATAAATTTCCCTCTACACAATGCTTTAAATATGTCCTAGAGATTCTTGTTTGTTGTATCTTTGTTGTCATTGGTTTCAAAGAACATCTTTATTTCTGCCTTCATTTCGTTATGTACCCAGTAATCATTCAAGAGCAGGTTATACAGTTTCCATGTAGTTGAGCGGTTTTGATTGAGTTTCTTAGTCCTGAGTTCTAGTTTGATTGCACTGTGGTCTTAGAGACAGTTTGTTATAATTTCTGTTCTTGTACATTTGCTGAGGAGTGCTTTACTTCCAATTATGTGGTCAATTTTGGAATAAGTGTGATGTGCTGCTGAGTAGAATGTATATTCTGTTGATTTGGGGTGGAGAGTTCTGTAGATGTCTATTAGGTCTGCTTGCTGCAGAGATGAGTTCAATTCCTGGATATCCTTGTTAACTTTCTGTCTCGTTGATCTGTCTAATGTTGACAGTGGGCTGTTGAAGTTTCCCATTATTATTGTATGGGAGTCTAAGTCTCTTTGTAAGTCTCTAAGGACTTGCTTTATGAATCTGGGTGTTCCTGTATTGGGTGCATGTATATTTAGGATAGTTAGCTCTTTCTGTTGAATTGATCCCTTTACCATTATGTAATGGCCTTCTTTGTCTCTTTTGATCTTTGATGGTTTAAAGTCTGTTTTATCAGAGACTAGGATTGCAACCCCTGCTTTTTTTTGTTCTCCATTTGCTTGGTAGATCTTCCTCCATCCCTTTATTTTGAGTCTATGTATGTCTCTGCATGTGAGATGGGTCTCCTGAATACAGCAGACTGATGGGTCTTGACTCTTTATCCAGTTTGCCAGTCTGTGTCTTTTAATTGGAGCATTTATTCGATTTACATTTAAGGTTAATATTGTTATGTGTGAACTTGATCCTGTCATTATGATATTAACTGGTTATTTTGCTCGTTAGTTGATGCAGTTTCTTCCTAGCCTCAATGGTCTTTACATTTTGGCATGTTTTTGCAGTAGCTGGTACCAGTTGTTCCTATCCATGATTAGTGCTTCCTTCAGGGTCTCTTGTAAGGCAGGCCTGGTGGTGGCAAAATCTCTAAGCATTTGCTTATCTGTAAAGGATTTTATTTTTCCTTCACTTATGAAACTTTGTTTGGCTGGATATGAAATTCTGGGTTGAAAATTCTTTTCTTTAAGAATGTTGAAATTGGCCCCCACTCTCTTCTGGCTTGTAGAGTTTCTGCCGAGAGATCTGCTGTTAGTCTGATGGGCTTCCCTTTGTGGGTAACCCGACCTTTCTCTCTGGATTCCCTTACGATTTTTTCCTTCATTTCAACTTTGGTGAATCTGGCAATTATGTGTCTTGGAGTTGCTCTTCTCGAGGAGTATCTTTGTGGCGTTCTTGTGTTTCCTGAATTTGAATGTTGGCCTGCTCTACTAGGTTGGGGAAGTTCTCCTGGATGATATCCTGAAGAGTGTTTTCCAGCTTGGTCCATTTTCCCCCTCACTTTCAGGCACCCCAATCAGATGTAGATTTGGTCTTTTTACATAATCCTATACTTCTTGCAGGCTTTGTTCATTTCTTTTTCTTCTTTTTTCTTTAGATTTCTCTTCTCGCTTCATTTCATTCATTTGATCCTCAATCGCTGATATTCTTTCTTCCAGTTGATCGAGTCGGTTACTGAAGCTTGTGCATTTGTCACGTATTTCTCGTGTCATGGTTTTCATCTCCGTCAGTTCGTTTATGGCCTTCTCTGCATTAATTATTCTAGTTATCAATTCTTCCACTCTTTTTTCAAGATTTTTAGTTTCTTTGCTCTGGGTACGTAATTCCTCCTTTAGCTCTGAGAAGTTTGATGGACTGGAGGCTTCTTCTCTTATCTCGTGAAAGTCATTCTCCATCCAACTTTGATCCGTTGCTGGCGATGAGTTGTGTCCCTTTGCAGGGGGAGATGCGCTCTTATTTTTTGTATTTCCAGCTTTTCTGCCCTGCTTTTTCCCCATCTTTGTGGTTTTATCTGCCTCTGGACTTTGATGATGGTGATGTACTGATGGGGTTTTGGTGTGGGTGTCCTTCCTGTTTGTTAGTTTTCCTTCTAACAGTCAGGACCCTCAGCTGTAGGTCTGTTGGAGATTGCTTGAGGTCCACTCCAGACCCTGTTTGCCTGGGTATCAGCAGCAGAGGCTGCAGAAGATAGAATATTGCTGAACAGCGAGTGTACCTGTCTGATTCTTGCTTTGGAAGCTTCCTCTCAGGGGTGTACTCCACCGTGTGAGGTGCAGGGTGTCAGTCTGCCCCTAGTGGGGGATGTCTCCAGTTAGGCTACTCAGGGGTCAGGGACCCACTTGAGTAGGCCGTCTGTCTGTTCTCAGAACTCAACCTCCGTGTTGGGAGATCCACTGCTCTCTTCAAAGCTGTCAGACAGAGTCGTTTGCGTCTGCAGAGGTTTCAGCTGCTTTTTTGTTGTTGTTATTGTTGTTGTTGTTTAGCTGTGCCCTGTCCCCAAAGGTGGAGTCTACAGAGACAGGCAGGACTCCTTGAGCTACTGTGAGCTCCACCCAGTTCGAGCTTCCCAGCTGCTTTGTTTACCTACTTAAGCCTCAGCAATGGCGGGCGCCCCTCCCCCAGCCTCACTGCTGCCTTGGCGTTAGATCGCAGACTGCTGTTCTAGCAATGAGGGAGGCTCCGTGGGAGTGGGACCCTCCCAGCCAGGTGTGGGATATAATCTCCTTGTGTGCCCGTTTGCTAAGATCCTTGGTAAAGTGCAGTATTGGGGTGGGAGTTACCCGATTTTCCAGGTGTTGTGTGTCTTAGTTCCCCTAGCTATGAAAAGAGATTCCCTTCCCCCTTGCACTTTCCAGGTGAGGCGATGCTTCGCCCTGCTTCAGCTCTCATTGGACGGGCTGCAGCAGCTGACCGGCACCGATTGTCCCATACTCCCTAGTGAGATGAACCCAGCACCTCCGTTGAAAATGCAGAAATAACCTGTCTTCTGTGTCGCTGGTGCTGGGAGTTGGAGACTGGAGCTGTTCCTATTTGGCCATCTTGCTCCACCCCCTCATTTGTTCTTTTTTCCCCATTTTTCTAATTTTGAATTAATTGCATCAATCGAGAATTTTTATCTTTCTTCAACCCTCTCTATTAGCTTATTAGCTATAAATTTTATGCTATTGTCCAGCTCTTTCTCTAGGATTTAAATAAAATATCCACCTTTATCTTACCACAGTCTACTTTTAAACTACATTACACCATTTAATGTATGATGTAAGAACCTAATAATATAGTTAATTTATTTTATCTTTTCATCCTTTGAGTAAGATTTATCAAACTTCTAAATTCCGTATGACATAAATTCTCAAAAATATTTATATTAATTTGAAATGGTTGCATTCTATTTTGAAAATATTTAATGAAAGAAAAATATATGTATTTAAATTGTTATGTTTTTCTATTTCCAGTGTTAAATTTCTTAATTCCTTTATGTACATCAGTGGTTTCAACTGATTTATATTTTTCAGTCTGAGATTCATTCTTTAATATCTATTAGTGTGCAAATCTTACAGCAACATATTCCCTCAGCAGTGTTTAAATAAGTATTTTTTCAACTTTATTTGTGAATGCTATTTTTAATTGGAGAAAAATTCCATACTGACATTTTTTCCTTTAAGCAAGCTAAATAAATTTTATTTCATTTCCCCTTGCATTGCTTTACATACGTGAGCAATAATTCTTATGTTTGTCCCCTTGAACATAGTTTATTTTTTGATCTTATGGTATTCTTTTTATGATTGGATTCTAACAATCTGCATACGGACTGCCTTGGTATGGTTCTTTGTGCTTACTAAGACTAATACTTTGTGCTTGTGTATTAGTCTGTTCTTGCATTGCTCTAAAGAACTACCTAAGACTGAGTAATTTATAAAGAAAAATGGTTTAATTGACTCGCAGTTCCAGAGGCTGCATAGGAATCATGGCTGGGGAAGCCTCAGGAAACTTAAAATCATGGCAGAAGGCAAAGGGGAAGTAGGAACAGTTTTACTTGGCACAGCAGGAGACAGACTGTGAAGGGGGAAGTGCTACACACTTTTAAACAACCAGATATTGTGAGAACCCACTCACTATCATGATAACAGCAAGGGAGAAGTTTGCTGTTATCCCATGATCCAATCATCTCCCAGCAGGTCCCTTCTCCAACATTTGGGATTACAATTTGACATGTAATTTGTGGGAGGACACAGAGACAAACCATGTTATTCCATTCCTGGACCCTCCCAAATCTCGTGTCCTTTGCACATTTTGAAACACAATCGTGCCTTCCCAACAGTGCCCCAAAGTCTTAACTCATTCCAGCATTAACTCAAAAGTGCAATGATCAGTCTTATCTGAGACAAGGCAAGCTCCTCCTAACTGTGAGCCTATAAAGTCAAAAACAACTTAGATACTTCCAAGATACCATGGGGATACAGAAATTGGGTAAATACACCGATTTTACAAGGGAAAAATCAGCAAAAACAGAAGGACTACAGGCACCACACAAGTATAAAACCCAGCAGGGCAGTCATTAAATCTTAAAGCTCCAAAATAATCTCTTTTGACTCCATGTTTCACATTCAGGTCACACTGATGCAAACAGTGGGCCCTCAAGGTCTTGAGTACCTCTGCCCCCATAGCTCTATAGGGTATAGCTCCCTTGGCTGCTTACACGGACTGGCATTAAGTGCTTGTGGCTTTTTCAGGTGCATAGTGCAAGCTGTTGATGGATATATGATTCTGGGGTCTGGAGAATGGTGGCATTCTTCTCAAAGCTCCACTAGGAGGTGCCTCAGTGGGAACTCTGTGTGGAGGCTCCAACCCCACATTTCCTGTCCACACTGCACTAGCAGACATTTTCCATGAGGTCTCCATCCTTGCAGAAGACTGCTGCCTGGACATCTAGGCATTTCCATACATCCTCTGAAATCTAGATGGAGTCTTCCAAGCCTCAATTCTTGCCCTGGTATAATTGACTCACAGTTCCACAGGCTGCATAGGAATCATGGCTGGGGAAGCTTCAGGGAAGTTAAAATCATGATAGAAGGCAAAGGAGACACAGGCACATCTTTAGCACAGGAGGAGACAGACTGCTGACATACCCACAGGTTTAACACCACATGAAACCTGCCAAGACTTCTGGCTTGCACCCTCTAGGACAGCAGCCTCATATGAATTTAGTTCCCTTTTAGCCATGGCTGGAGCTGGAACAGCAGGGACACAGGGAGCTGTGTCCTAAGGCTTCACAGGACAGCAGGGCCCTGAGTCTGGCCAAAAAAAAGAAAATATATTTTTTTTCTCCTAGATCTTTGGGCCTGTGATGAGAGGGGCTGCCTTGAAGGTCTCTGAAATGGCTTTGAGGCATTTTCCCTACTGTCTTGGCTATTAATATTTGGCTTCTCTGTACTTTTTTACATTTTTACAGCTGGCTTGAATTACTCCTCTGAAAATGAGTTTTTCTTTTCTTCCATGACCAGTCTGCAAATTTTCCACCCTTTTATGCCCTGCTTCTCTTTTAAGTTCCAGTTTCAGAGCATATCTTTGCTCATGCATATGACCACATGCTGTTAGAAGCATCCAGGTAAATTCTTGAATGCTTTGCGACATAGAAATTTCTTCCATCAGATACTTTAAATTATCACTCTCAAGTTCAAAGTTCCACAGATCCTACAGCAGGGGCACTATGCCACCAGTCTCTTTGCTAAAGCATAGCATGAGTGACCTTTACTCCAGTTCCCAATAAGCTCCTCTTCTCCATCTGAGACCACCTCAGCCTGGGCTTCATTGTCCTTATCACTATCAACATTTTGATTACAATAATTTAACAAGTCTCTAGGAAGTTTCAAACTTTCCTTCATCTTGCTGTCTTCTTCTGAACCCTCCTAACTGTTCCTACCTCTGCTCATTACCCAGTTCCAAAGGTGCTTCCATATTTTTAGGTATCTTTATACCAATACTCCTCTCCCGGAACTATTTTCTGTATTAGCTCATTCTCACATTACTATAAATAACTACATGAGACTGGGTAATTTATGAAGAAAAAACAGTTTAATTGGCTCATAGTTATGCAGACTGTACAGGAATCATGTCTGGTAAAGCCTCAGGAAAATTAAAATCATGGTGGAAGGTGAAGAGGAAACTGGCACATCTTCATGTGGTAGAACAGGTAAGCAAAGGTTAAGGGGAAAGTGCTACACACTTAAAAAAAAAAAAAAAAGAAAAAAAAAAAAATCTCATGATAACTCACTCAGTATTACCAGACCAGCAAAGGTGAGGTCCACTGCTCTGATGCAATCACCTCCCACCAGACCCCTCCTCCAGCAATGGGGTTTATAATTTAATAAGCAATTTGGACAGGGACACGGAGTCAAACCATATCACCCTGCTTCAATTTGTTGGATATTTTTAGATTTGTGATTTTATAGTTTTATCAAATTTGAAAAAAAAGTAAATGAATGTTTTTTTCATTTTTTTGTTATTCTTACTCTCAGTCATATCCTTCTGTGACTCCAGTTACATATATTTTATAGGGCTTAATATTACTTGTCAATTCTTTGTTTATGTTTTAATCTTTGAATTCACTAATCTTTTGTTCTGCAGGTTTCTATTCATTGGTAAGAACATCCACTGAATAAAAACATGCATTTTTAAAGTAATTTCTTTTAGTATTTGTTCCCTTTCTGCATATTACATTTCTCTTCTTTGTATCTTCGTGTATTTATTTGCATTCTTGAGCATATTTATGGCATTTGTTTTAAAAGATGTGAACTAGTTGAGCCCTATAATCAAGATGTGACCATTCTGGGGTTTGGACCACCACTTCACCTACATGAGATGTGAACATCTTCTAGCCTTGTATATTCTAAGAATTGGTCCTTTTAGAGGAATCCAGTAGTTGATATTTGATTGGCCTTGTGTAATCTTAATCTGTAAGTGTGTAATGTATAATTCAGCTAAAAATCAAGAGATATCATGAAAATATTTGGAGTTATTTCTCCCTGAAGCTTCCTCCTCTTAGTATTTTCTCTACAAATTCTAGTGCCCTTGAATGTTAATGTTTGTCACCTTACTTCAGCAAGACTGCCAAACTAATGTACCTCCCAATGAATAACAAAATGCCTACATTCAGAAAGACAGTGATAATAAACATCAGATAATTTAATTTCACTCAATACTTTCTCTTGTCTAATGCCTAAACAATGAACATTTTCTATATTTTGCCTGTTTATTTCAATTGTTTAAGATGGGTGTATATTTCCTGCATTTGATATTTCTTCATAACTGATATTTTGAAATCGTGCACAGGACCTTATTTATTTATATTAGAGTAACTCTAGATTTTGTTTCTTTCTTCTGAACAGGGTTGGTTTTGTGATGATATGCAGTTCTTTTACTGGCTGGTCACCTTGAGCTTGTGTATACTTGGTTTTCAGTTTTGTTACGATACATTTCTAGAAGCCTAGATTGTTATCCAGGGCCCTCTATCTTGGGAAGATTCAACATGCAAATTCTAGTTCTCCTTGGACCCTTTAAGAGTTTGGTATTATTGTCCAATTTATTAAAATCTTTGTCTCATTTCTCATTTTTTATACAGTTTTGTGGGCACTTATAATGGGAGGGCTACTTCAGTATCAATGGTTGCAGGCTGAGCACAGTAACTCATATCTGTAATCCTAGTATTTTGGAAAGCCAAAGCAGGAGAATCCTTTGAACCCAGGAGTTCGAGACCATCCTAGGCAACATGGTGAGACCCTGTATCTATGAAAAGTGAAAATAATACTAAAATACAATTTTTAAAAGTTTAATATCAACAGTTCCATCATAGACAGAAATAAAAATTAAGGCACAGGGTTTTGTGGTGGTTTGTTATTCAGTATTATTTTAGCAAGAGTGAACTAATTTCAGTTCCCATCCTATGTACTATCACAATACAATATATTTTGTGTGCCGGAGTATAAATTATATTACATTGTAACCAATTATTGTGTTAGTGTACGATCCCTACCAGACTTTACACTCTAAGTGGGCAGATGTTCTGTTTAAATTGCTCTCTATTACACCTCTACCAATTAGCACATTTATTGGCACAAAAATAAATCCTTTTAATATTAATTGAGAAATTAAAATATTTTTGTCAGTTTAGGCAAAGAGTAGCAACCAGAATCTTACAATTGTATCTCCCATAAGAGCACAGAATGCTTTAAATATTAGATTATTGAAAAAGAAGTCAGTGCTGACAGTTAACCTCGCTGTTCTCCTTTACGAACAAAAGGAATTTATCTTTCTCAGCTTTAGACCCTTTCTAATTTGCATAACTCAAAAACAGCATATTTAACACTTGCTATTTCTAAAATAAAATCTCAACTTTTATATCCGTTATTCAGAAAATGTAAAATAAGTCCTAAACCAAGCTGGTCAGATAGAATATCTATTGACTTACAAAATTTGGACAAGGAAAGGACACAGTGAAAATCTTTGGAAAACATTATTATAATAAAAATATTATGTTGCGTGATATGACAGGCCAACATTACTAATGTCCATCTAGGTACATTAGTAAACCTTTCTGAGTGTGTTTCTTTTCTGTAAATTCAAAGTGGTTGAGATGACATACAAGGTTCCTTTCACCTCTAAAATGCTGTGACTATTAAGACAGTTTATTACTAGTAACACATAGCTAACCCTTTGGCTAAATAATTCATTCTTATTAGAACATATCTTGAGGTTAGACTTTTTGCACTTGGCCTAAGCATGCTTTCTTATAAAGATCATATTCAGCCTCCCTTTAGAGTAGAAATTATTTTCTAATTCAATGTTTATACTATTTTTTTTAATTTAAACTTTTATTTTAGATACAGGAAGTAACGTGCAGATTTGTTACATAGGAATATTGCGTGATACTAAGGTTTGGAATATAGATCCCATCATCAAGTTAGAAAGCATATTGCCCAATAGACAGATTTTTAGCCCATCTTCATCTCCCTTCACCCTCTAATAGTCCACAGTGTCTACTGTTCCCACAGAACATGATTTTATTATTTTTATGCCTGTGTAATATTTCACGGTGTATATGTGCTGCATTTTCTTTATCCAATCTACCACTAATGGACACCTGGGGTTGATTCCATGTCTTTGCTATTGTGAATCGTGCTGTGATGAACATGCAAGCATGTGTGTCTTTTTGGTAGAAGGATTTATTTCCTTTGGGGTATATATTCAGTAATGGGATGGTTGTATCAAATGGTAGCTCTGTTTTTAAGTTCTTTGCAGAATCTCCAGACTGCTTTATATAGTGGCTGGACTAATTTACATTTCTACCAACAGTGTATAAGCATTCCCTTTTCTCCACAGCCTCACCAGCATCTGCTGTTTTTTGACGTTTTAGTAATCGTCGTTCTGAGAGGTGGGAGATAATATCTCATTGCGGTTTTGATTTGCATTTCTCTAATGATGAGTAACGCTAAATATTTTTTCATGTTTGTTGAATACTTGTACATCTTCTCTTGAAAAGGGTCTGTTCATGTCCTTTTCCCATTTTTAATGGGATTATCTGTTTTTCACATTTTGATGTGTTTGACCTGTCTACAGATTCTGGAAATTAGGCCTTTGTCAGATGCATAGTTAGGATATCTTCTCCCATTTTATATTTCTTCCAAATACCAGTATAAACATTAAAGAAGAAAATACTTTTTACTCAGTTGATAGTTTCTTTGGTTGTGAAGAAGTTCTTTAGTTTCAATAGGTCCCACTTATCTATTTTGTGTTGCTTTTGGAGACTTAGCCAAACATTATTTTTGTTTGGCTAAATACTCTTTAGTATTTCAGGAAGAGTATTTCCTAGGTTGTCTTCCAGGACTTTTGAAGTTTGAGGTCTTACATTTAAATATCTAATCTATTTTGAGTGTATTTTTGTATATGGTGAAAAATAGTGGTCCAGTTTCAATCTTCTGAATATGGCTAGCCAGTAATCCCAGCATAATTTATTGAATTGGAAGTCCCTCCCCCATTGTTTCCTTGAGTTGGCCTTGTCAAAGATCAGAGGTTTGTATGTGTGGCTTTATTTCCAAATTTTCTACTCTGTTCCATTAGTCTATTTGTCTACTTTTGTACCAGTACCAAGCTGTATTGATTGCTGTGGCTTTATAGTATAGTTTGAGGTCAGGTAAAGTGCTGCCTCCAGCTTTGCACTTTTTGCTTAGGATTGTTTTGGTTGTTTTGGCTCTTTTTTGGTTCCATATTAATTTTATAATCTTTTTTTTTTCTAATTCTATGATAAATGCTATTAGTAGTTGGATAAAAATAATACTGAATCTATAAATTGCTTGGGTAATATGGCCATTTTTATAATACCGATTCTTTTGATACATGAGCATTAAATGTTTTTCAATTTATTTGTGTCATATCTGATTTCTATCAGAAGTGTTTTGTGGTTTTTATTGTACAAATCTTTCTCCTACTTGGTTAGCTGTATTCTTAGCTACTTCATTTTCTGTGGGGTTATTGTAAGTGCTATTATGTTCTTGATTACTCTCTGCCTGGACATTGTTGGTATATAGAAGTTCTACTAATTTTTGTACATTAATTTTGTACCCTGAAACTTTACTAAAGTTGTTTTTCAATTCTAGGAGCCTTTTGGCAGAGTCTCCAGGATGTTCTAGGTAAAGAATCATATTTTCAGCAAAGAGAGATAGTTTGACTTCTTTTTTTTTTTTTTTTCCTCCTATTTGTAGGCATTTTATTTTTTTCTCTTCCCTGATTGCTCTAGCTATGAATTCTGGTACTATGTTGAATAGGAGTGGTGAGAGTGGACACTCTTGTATTGTCCTAGTTCTCAAGGAGGATGGTTTGAGCTTTTGCCCATTCAATATAATATTGGTTTTGGGTTTGTCATATATGACTCTTATTTATTTTGAGGTATGTTCCTTTGACGGACAGTATGTTGAGAGTTTTTGTCATGAGGGGATGTCGCGTATACTAGTATTTTTAAATTAATTTTATTATTCCTTAGGAAACCATTGTGGGTGTCAAGTAATTCATCCTAAATAAAATTTACAACACATCAATTGTTCGAGAAGAATATGAAAATCTTATCGAGAAAAATCTGTTTTCCCAGTGCTTTTATAGTTCTCAAATATCACATACCATTAAAAATTATATCACTAGCACAATATTTGTATTTTGCAAATCTAAAATTGAGCAAATGTTTTGATTGCTTGCAAAATAGCATTTTTTCTAATTAAAAGTTTGATAAAATTACTCATGTTATCTAAATTAATCAATATATGTCTGATAAATATATTAGTGATAGAATTCTTGAAGTAAGCAGTATATTTCCAGTTTATTTGACTTTCTTGGTCCTTAGTATATTTTATTCTAACTTTGTAATGAATGACAAAAATGACATTATCCCTGGAAACTTCCTTAAATAGGAAAAAATAATTTGATATAAATCTATATAACTACTTTTAAGGTTACATTTTGAGGTGATCTTAGCTAAAAGGAGATAGAGATAACAAAAATTTGCACTACTGTGATATATATGCTAATGATTTTTTTAGACAGAGGCAAATAATAATTTAATATACAAAATGCATTATAAATTCAAACCCTTTCTGAAAGTATACTTTGTTTTTTTATTGTATCTAAACATTGTGCACCAGTACTACTTTGCCTGTATCTTTCTTTATCAATAAATATACTCACATGCATATATCTAATCAAATTAACATTTTAATTCATAATTTAATACTGTGTATTATGACTTTGTTTCTATTAGGTTAACTATTATTTGCATCTAAAAACTACAAAGACCACAAAATGACAATTTTTTTTATTTTAAAATAATTCAAACTTAAAAAAAGGTGCAAAAAATAGCTTAAATATTACATCTTACATAGGCATAGAATAATTATCAAAAGGAGGTAACTATTGCTGACACAATACTATTAACACATCCACAGGCCTCATTCAAATTTTACTAATTGTCCCATTCATGTCATTTTTCTGGTCCAGGATTTTATTCAAGGTCCCACTCCTTAAGTATAGTTATTTGTGTCTCTAGCTTCCTCCTATGTAGGGAAGTTTGTAATTTTTAAATCTATCTTTACCTTGAAACTTCTGAAAAATGCTGGTCTAACATGTCTTAGAATGCCTCTCAGTTTGAGTTTTTCTGGTGGTTATTCATGTTGAAACGTGTATTTGGCAAAAAATGTCACAAAATATATTGTGAGACCTTAGTGCATCTTATCTGAAGGTACATAGTGCTGATATATCTCATTACAGAGGAAACCACCATCAATTACTTGGTTGAGTTGATGGCTTCTAGGATTTTGAATTGTAAACTTAAAATGTCTATTTATGATCAAAAAGTATTTTATGAGAATATACTTGAATATGTGGTTATCCTGTATATTAAGGTAATTTTTTTCTATCTTTCAAAGAGGTGTTTTTTAAATTGCGAATTTCTATATTGATCATTTCACCTAATTTTATTAGTTAGAATTCTATGAAAAACTATCTTTTCTCCCCATTTATTTATTATTCATGTATTTGTTTATATCATTCTGTAGTAGATATTTATTTTTTATGTTTCATAATTTGTTATTATAGTTAACATTAATTTTATTTCTCAGTTTATTCCAGATAGGCATTTGGATCTCTTCCTAATTGGTTAACATGCTCCATTGACAACTTTTTTTTTTTTTTTTTTTTTAAGCATGTTTTTACATTTCTAGTTCTAGGAGAGCTTCTAGGATAATCTTTTCATTTTCCTTCTCAGGTCTTGCAGTCAACAATTTTTTTAAGGAAATCATTTGTTTAGAAAGTACTTTTTTTTAGTGACTGATATTTAGAAAACAGTATCTATGTCCTAACTCTGCTTGTTCATTGATACTGGTGTCTGTCTTTACATTAAATCTCTCTCAGAAGAGAGTAGGAGAGAACATATGTGTGAATAGACAGACACAAATATATATATTCTTCTATATCAGCATGTGTATGTGTATTTTAAACCATGTTTTCATACTGATACTTCCAATTTAAATTCAACACTATACAGTTTACTAACCTGCTTTTCCTATGTGTAACTCTTCTCCAATAGTGAGAAATACGACTTTTATTATTGATGATATTTTATTTGCTCAATCCTAGAATAAACATATATTAGTTTTAGAACTCAAGATCAATATTTCTGTGATGAACAAATTTCCAACTAGAGTACAATATTTTATAGTTTTTTTCTTATACATTAGAATTTCTAAACAAAATACTCTTCTGCAAGATGAAAGAAAGCTTATCTTGTAAAAAAAAATTTTAGCTGAAACCTGTAAGATAAATAGTTAACGTATGAAAAGAGAAGACAGTGTTCCAGGCAAGGGGAAAATATGAGGTGGAGATAAACTTTGTAAGTTTCAGAAACAAACGGTCAGTATAGACTTTGTGAATCTTTTTGCAGTTCAGTAAATTATATGCCCTGTAGAGACAGGATCTGTTCATAATACAGGTAGAAGTGTGACAGTGACATTAAGGTCACAGACATTGTTTTATTTGAGGAGTTACAAATCATTTCAGCTTCTTTCTCTTATAGACATTTCTAAAGTAGAAATACTGTGAACATTGAAAGAACATTGCCAGTCTGTAACTGGGAAAAGCCAGTGGAACACCTTCAAAATAGAAAAAACAAATCTACCTACAAAATAGATGTCGTATTTCTCCACATTTCTTCCATACTCATTATCATCACCTTAATATCAATTTTTCAAGTGATCTTCCTGTTGCCTATGATGCTATTCTGCTACCCTCAGACCTAGATAATTAGAAGAGTAGAAGTTAACTCCCTGATGCTTTTCCTTGTCATAAGCATGTCTTTTTATCAAACAATGTTTTATATTATGATATTTATTTACTTATGAGACATGTGAGACTAAACATTATTTGAGGCATCTATAATAATAGGTTGAAATGCTTGAGAAAAATCGAATTATAATTCTATTTAAGGGCAGGAAGAGAAAATAATCAACTTTTAGATAGTAACTAACAGATAATTAAAATAAACACATTAATAAACTTGAATTCCTCTTGTTAAAAAAAATTGTGATCAAGTAAATTTCTACTTTTTAGTAAGGTTTTAACATAAAAGTAAATGATGTATGGCTTTTGTATTCCTTTGTTTCTACTCCTCTACCAACTCTATCCCTGAGTTAAATTCATTATCACTACTTTGTTGTAAACTATCATGTGTTGAGCCCAGATCTTTAATTGCTTCATCTTTTATGCTAAATTCTGGTTCTCCTCTCATTGACAGGTAGACATGTTGGTTCTAATTTTAAGTAAGATTGAAGAAAAAGTTTCGAATTCAAGGATTCAGAGTAAATTATGCAAAACATTTTTTTAAAATTCTGAGTCAAATAGGAGTGGGAACAAACATTAGAATGAGTGATGGCCAGTAATATTATTTTATGAAACACCGTGTTCTTATGTAGGGAATGCCTATGTAGGGAATGCCTCTCAACAGGAAATAAGACAGATTCCTTACAACCAAGCATCATTGACAGTTTCTGGATATCATGGTGTTTGAATCACCTGTGCTTGTTTTTCTTTCCTTGCCTTTCTAATTTCTTACTTAAACAGAGTAATTACTGGTACTAGCTATGGCCATTTTAGTTTGTTGTCTTAGTTATGCTTTGGAGAGGTAAAAATATAATTAACTGGAAAAAACATTAATGTATTCATATTTTCCATGCCAGAATTTTGAGGTGCAAGGACAAAGCCAATGGAAATGTCCAACTACTGCATAAACTGAGTATAGTCCAAGGACCTCAAAACAAAGTGTGTTCTTTATTAACCCTGCAGATAGATCTTTGTATAGTGAAGGTAAACATGCTCTTCTTAAAAGCTCTCTACTGGAGAGGAAGCTGTGTGTGTGTGTGTGTGTGTGAGAGAGAGAGAGAGAGAGAGAGAGAGAGAGAGAGAGAGAGACAGAGAGAGAGTTGTGAATTGTGAGTTTTCTTGGGAGGGTGTAAAGGTAGATAATATGCGAGCATGTATTTGGTAAAAGGAGGTCTTCCCTTTTTCCCTTTTATCTGTAAAGAAGGGGATCTCTCCTTAAAAGTCTCTCTTTTGTCAAAAACTGTGGGCGCTACCTAGACTAAGAAAAATAGGGCTGAACAACTTCTTAAATTGTTCCCAGAAGGCCTTGAGGTGGCTTGTTCGAGCATCTTTGGGACCCTCCAGACTCTTGTTACAAATTGAAATAAAAAACCCTTCAGAGAATTTGCTGGTTGCTCCACAATTCCTTTTTTCCCCCATAAAATTGCTGATTATATTGGTTTAAAGAACTTGCTTAGAGAAAAATATTAATAACTGAATAAAAATGAAATTCTGTGGATTTTGATTTTACTGAATGTCACATAGAGATTATTTATTCTTTAAAAATGTGTTAATAGGCACTTCAGTTAATATATGGAAAGTATATATTTTGTAAGTGAATTTGCAATTACACAATTAGCAAACACATTGTAATGTAGTCCTTAATACACCAGATACGTTTTTGTATCTCTTCATATTTTTCAATAGTTCATCTAATGTATTCTAAATTTATTATTGCTTTCATCAAGTTGAAAATAATTTTGAGTAAGCCCTTCTTTGCCCAAATAAATTGTAGGTCCTTGAACATTAAAATGACAATTGAAATAAAATAAAACTAGGCATTTAATATCTTTTGTTTCCATTTTCTGACTCAATCATGAAAGAAATATAATCACTTACATTTACATTTTTTAGATAGCGTTTAAATTTACAGTTTGCAAACCAACATAGAGGCAGTGTCATATAGAGAAGAGAATACTGAATTTGGAGTCAGAGTTGATTTACAAACCATCTCTACCATTTACTGCCTTTAGATAAGTTACTTACTTAAATTCTTTGGGTGACAGATTCTCCTTTTGTAAAATGGCAATACTCACCATTGCACAGGATTATTGTGGCAAGCAATGACAGTGCACCTGAAAACATATTAGAAAACTTTTTAATGCTGTCAGAAACTGGTAAAAGGACTTCACTGTTTTTCAGTGTATGCAATCTTTAAGAAAGCTGTAACATAGATACATTCTAAGATTTTTAAGCATGGTAGGGAAAAATGAATGAGCAGGCCTGGAATTTCTGCTTTATTTATTGGGGGATTCTAAAGTAAGAAACAATATGGTCAACTCTACTTGTAAGTGCTAACAGCAAATGTCATGGCAGTCACAAATGGTCTATGCTACCAAGAGGGTTCACATCTATGAAATATTTTAATCAGGTGATATCTGGTTCATCTAAGATAACTGAATGCTACAAAAACAATCAAATGAATAAAAATATATTTAAAATCTGAGGCACTCAAACTATTTAAATTTCAAAGTAAAAATGGTTCTATTTCATTATTTCATCCCCCAAATATTTTCCGAGGATTTGGCTTATTTTCTAAGGATAACTCCATTATTATCATTGTTGTTGCTGTTAATCAGGATAGAGTGTCACATAAGAAAGATATTTATGGATAAAAATTACCTTAATTAAGCTGTGGCACCATGGAACAAATGAATCCCTGTAGGGATTATGTAGGTAATTCATACTTGAAATACTCCTATATTATGAAGAAGCTTGGTTCCTGTTTTGTTCCTGTTTTATGTATTTAGTGTATTTTTTGTTAGTTCTCCACTTTTTAAATTATAGCTTTTATTTCATCTTTATATGCTCTGAGTATTTAGGGGGAAAATCATATCACATACATTCTGGAATTGTTGTTCAAATCCTGCCTCTGTCACTGACTAGCTGTGAGACACTGGTCAATTCTTTTAACCTTGCTGGGATTCAATGTTCTCATCTGTGTGAATAGAGGGTTTGAGTCAATAATCTTCCCAGGACTGCCAGAGCCAAAGTGATTATTACCTCTGTTTCACTGCAGTTGAAACTGATGCTCAAGAATAAAGTTCTTCATCCACTAGCCCATTTACTTTCCAACAGTAGAACTTAGGCCTGTAACAGCTTTTTGTATTTCCCCTTTGATGTCTGTATCAGCATCTTTTTTGAATGTTAACAAAAATATGAGCTCATATGGAGACTCTTATTAGCTTTGTTTATGTAAATGTTTCAATGAAAACATTCTTGCAAAATAGAAAATGAATTATCATTATTTCAAATAATTAAATTTATGAAACATTTCATATATATTGTAATTAAGCAAGGTAGGTGGTTTTGTTCTCATCTTGAAAATGAAAGAAAATAATTTTCAAGAGTTGTTAGGTTGTGCTTATTTTACTAGAATGAAAAAATTGTTAGTTGTCCCCAATATAAAAGTATTGGAAGATACATATAAGACTCCAACCGAGATCTGTATGGTGGTTATGTATATATTGTATCATAAAATTTATCCTAAGAAATTAGGTCAATAATAAGTTCCATAAACTATGACTGTAATTTGCAGTTGGATTTTAGGAGAAATCCCATCCCATCCATCTCCCTCATTTGCCCCTGAGTTTTCTACTTTATATCATGTATTACTTTTTTCATCTTCTGGGGACCTTGTGTCAGCCATATAATGCCTAGTAGAAGCGAAAAAGAACTACTTGACATACCTAGTAATCACTAAAATGTAGTGACACATGGAATTTCAGAGTGGTTAAGTGCAATGAAGCTGGTATTTTTGCATTTGAATTTAGGTTCCAAGGCTTATATAGGTTTGTGGTCTTTACAAGTTAGGTGAACTCTCTATGCCTTAATTACCTTGCTTGTACAGTGTTGATAATAAGAGTAGCATCAGACTTCACGTTTTGATGGTTTGGTGAAATTAGTTAACATTTCATGGGAAAGCATTAGATACAAACAGCTAGGTAAAAATCTCAGGCATTCTTATATCACTGGAAGCATAAGTCTTTAAAATCTTTCACCTAATTTGAGCTTTCCATATTTATCTTAATAACAATTTATGCATTTGATGATTCATATGATTTCTAAATTCTTCCCCTTCTTTTAGTTTACTGACTTTGACTTTCTCTGATACCATAGCCATACTTTAAACACTGATCTCAAAATCTCTAATCTCAAATTGTAATCAGACCTATACTTGCATTGATTCACTTTATAGCATGAGTTTGGAGTTCTTCATGTCTGGACTATATCCAGTATCTTACTGACCTAGCCATGATTGCCGTGAAAGAAATGCTTGAGCCATTTCCTTTATACCATTTAGTTTTATCATATTGATTCCATGTATAACTGCACAGAACTCTAGAAAACTGGGCCTGTGTGTTTACAGTTGGATGAGAGAGATTGGAAGTAAAATCGAGGACAAAGGTTACTTCTCAGGCGATATCCTGAACCATTGTACAAAATGTTGGGAATGAAAGTACGATCTGCTGAGTTAATGGGAATTTCATCCACAAGATGGTTCACAGTGCTTATCTTTGTCAGTTTGCCATCTAGAATAAAAATATTAGATGTTGTATTTTCACTGAATGAATATAGTAATAGCTTTGTTAAATGACTTATTTAATGTCATTGGTTGTAATCTGTCATATTTTGTGTTTCAAACTTGATTATGTTTTGGACATTTAGTGTCACATGCGTGTGTGTGTGTGTATTCAGTTCTACAGTATAAGCATCTAACCCATATTACAAAGAAAATATAGACTTGCAAAATTGGAGGAGAAGATGAGTGACATATATACTACAAGAAAAAAAGACTACTGTCTTTCTGTCAGCATTTTGCCACAAGTAGAACAACAAGGATGTATGTTGACTATTGTGAAACACTCATTCAGTATAAAGGAATATGGGTTACTTTGTATATTCTTCATATCCTTAATTTATAATTAGGTCTGTTGAATAAACAGGGTGTGCACCTTGTGCTTCGTCTGCAGTGCTCTCACAAGCTTTCCATAAGTTCTCTTCACAGTTATCATTTAGATGTGATTGACAACCTAGATTAGAACAGCAGTAGCTACAGTTGAAGACAGGTTAGAGACATAAGTGTTATAGGCTTCAAGTGCAAAGAGTGTATATGATGCAGCAGGAATAGCAACCATAGAAATGCAGCCAGTGGCTAATGTATGTGGGACCTGCTCAAGTATGATCTCATTTACACCACTTTCATTAGGTCAAATATTGCTGGGCACTGTGCAACATAACATCTTCATAGATCAGATGCCACCTGCTTAGACATCCCAAGTCACATGATAATTTAATGGACCATGGAAAGCTTTCCATCTTTGCCTAAGTCCAGATTAGCTAGAAACTGCTACTCCATAGAATAGATATCTGTAAAGAGTGACATAGAATTTCTCCAAAATCCTGTGCTGTTATTACTCAATACAGTCCTGGGAAAAGTTCCACACAATACCCCTATTAATCATAGACCCTTCAAAAGCCATTATTGCCTCCTGGGTCAATATGGTTCATGTACTGGAATAGCTTACCCAGAAGCCAGGACCTATTACTAAGAATTTTCTTGCTTTGAGCCCTGCTTATATGTGACAGTCTTTTGGGTTTCTTGGCAAATGGGCTTGAATAGCATGCTCAAACAGTGTATACAGTCCTTCAAATTTGAAAAGGTTCACTAAGCATGGTGCTGTTTTTCACCTTAGATGATATATCTATAAAATACATGTATAATATTTATATATGACATATATATACAGGCATATGTTTTTTGAGAAATTTTATCAATGTGGAAAAACCATTAATTTTCTCTGTATTTTCCACCCTTCAGTACACACATGTCTTATCAATATATCTAGACTGGATATTACTTCTGTTTATCAGCTCTAATATATATGAAATAATCTAATGAGTACATATAATATGAGGAATAGAAAAGGGATCAATTCCCTGTGGGACAGATTATGACGTAGTTAGCTGATACAGCTCTTTGGTAAGAAAATGAAACTGTATTACTGAATCTGCCAGAAACATGCAAACTGTTTCTGGTGTCCTTACTAATGTGCAGAAAATAAAAAAGAACACATTGCCAGATCAATACCTGAATATCAGGTGCCAGGGTATGTGTTCATTTGTTCCATCAAAGAAATTACATCTGGAGCAGCAGTTGAAATTGAAGTTACCACAGGATTAAGTTTACAATAACCCACTTTCTTTAAGACCCATTTATCTTTGGCACAAGAAAATAAGCAAGTGGAATTGGAGTGTGATTGGAATCACTAACCCTGCATAATTCAAGTGTGTGATTGTGGAACTAATCTCCTAGTCTTTCTAAGAAAGCAACATGTCCTTTGTTGACATACAGTTTCTTTATTTCGCTGTCAGATAGCCAGTGTGGGGTGTGTGCCAGTTGTTGGGTTTGTCTCTTTCAACTATGCATGTAAGAATTGAGAAAATAATTATACCAAGGGTTTGGAGTTTCACTATTCCCACTGTGAGATGGACCTGAGGCAACTCCATTAATTACGTGACTCTCATTACAGCCTGCACTGAGGCTGGACCACAGTGACAATTTTATTTTCAGGAATTAGTGTTAGTTCAGGTCAATATGTAAAATAATCTCTGAAGCTCTGGTTATTTGCCCTTTACCAATTCCAAATAACTCTACTATATAATGAAGATTCACTGGGGGAAAAACTAGAAGGAAGATTTATAAAATATACTTTTGACAGGATTTCTCCACACTTTTTTCCGAAGGGACTCATCCTCCCTTTTTTAGTAAGGGTTATGACTATGTAAACTGATTCCGAAGGGACTCATCCTCCCTTTTTTAGTAAGGGTTATGACTATGTAAACTGATTCAAGCCTGGAAAATAATCAACGGTCCAGAAGTCTCTACCCTGGCCATTAAAATAAGACTTGTGTTCATTAGACCATGCATTTCCAAGTTAAAAAAAATAATAGACTGACCACTGATTTCAGTCCCAAGGACACCATCATAAATTAGCCAGAATCAAAAATCTCTGTAGTTCTATGCTGCCAGTTCCAGTAACCATTACAAAATTTGTATTTGGCAGTTAAATGCAAGCTACCTTCCTCCTTCAACTCCAGGAATTCATTTGATGACAACCATTTCTACTGTCACTCCTGGCCTATAAAGAACACCCATTGCAGAGTTCTTTAAGAATGCGAGTGATCCACTTATCACTGTATGCTTTAAAGCTTCAGTGAAAAGATTGTCCTCCTATAAGAGACAAAGTTAGGGGTTGAGTAAGCAGATGTTTCCTAATATATTAATGTATTAATCCATTCTCATGCTGTTATAAAAAAATACCCAAGCCTGGGTAATTATAAAAGAAAGAGGTTTAATTGACTCAGAGTTCTGCATTGCTGGGGAGGCTTCAAGAAACTTACAATCATGGTGGAAGGCAAAGGAGAAGCAAGGCAGCAAAATGGAGAGTGCAAGCAGGGGACATACCAGACACTTATAAAACCATCAGATCTCCTGATACTCACTCATTATCACAAGAACAGCATGGGGGGAAACCACCCCATGATTCAATTACCTCCACCTTGTCCCTCCTTTGACATGTGGGGTTAGGGGTATTACAATTCAAGGTGAGATTTAGTTGGGGACACAAGGCCAAACCATATCAATCCATCTCAGGATCTCGATCTCAATATGCCTGTGGATCCTTTCCTCTAAAATAGGACTGTCCAAAAGAACTTCTTGCAATGATGGAGTTATTTTATATCTATGTTACTGTGGTGACCACTAGTTAGAAAAGACTTGTAAGTCCTTATAATATGGCTAGTACACTAAACAAATAAATTTAACTTAATTTAACCCTAATTAATTCAAATAACCACATATATCCAATACCATCACTTTGAAAAGCACAGATATATAGGTTAGTAGGATAGTTCTGGCATCACAACTTCATTTGGCATCAATTATATTTTTTCTGTGTTTTAGGCAGCCAACCAAGCAAACTGCTATAGGTCACCCAGCTACTTGAGCAAACACATGGAATCAGACACTGATTAGTGCAATTATATCAACAACATTAGTTTGATCTAAGATTATATTACTACTGATCCAGCACTCTTAGAATCTATTATGTCTTTGAATCTGGTTAAACCAAGAAGCCAATTCCAGATTCCAGTAACTGAAGTTCTATTTTCTGGGGAGCACTTCTGCAGTTACAATAACATTTTTTTTCTTTTTTCTTTTTTTTTAAGATGGAATCTCGCACTGTCGCCCAGGCTGGAGTGTGGCGCCATCTCGGCTCACTGCAAGCTCCGCCTCCCAGGTTCATGCCATTCTCTTGCCTCAACCTCCTGAGTAGCTGGGACTACAGGTGCCCACCACCACACCTGGCTAATTTTTTGTATTTTTAGTAGAGACGGGGTTTCACCAATAATAACTGTTTTAGTCAAACTCCAGTCAGGGAGCCAGGAGCACAGGGTCACTGTGAGTGTTATGTAATGACACATTTACTTATAAAAATTAGTTTTTACAAAATTGTTTAAAGAGCTCTGGAAGGAGAAGTTGGAGATTCAGAAAAAGAGTAAGTAACCTGACTGCCTTAAGCACAGGCTTGGATTGACAGAACTTCCCAGGAAATCTAATCAGCTAAGCTAATTCAGCTAATGAAATGGGACTGGATGGGTGGACTTTGGAAAGGTGTATGAGAAGATGTTGACTTTGGCTAACTCCACCTCTGTGGATCTGCATGCAAATGTCTGGTTGTGGAATTGGGGCCATTGTTCATCAATAAGGCCAACAAATGGGTAGATGAGCTGTACATCAGCACAGAAGAGAAAGGATAGGCTAGGACCTGGTGAGAGCCCTTAGCATCTGCCTGTCATGACATCTGGTGGTGAAAAACCTGAGATTATTGACCACTGCTTTATTTGTATCTTCCACATCTTATGGTAGCTTCTATTTTGGCCAACTACAAAATGAGAACATACAGGGAAGTTATTCTGGAACATACAATTCCAAGCTTAACCAAGCTGACATTGGTAAAATACAGCCCACTTCCCAATTTGATTACATACTTCTCAGATTAGCAACGATGTATCAGAAACAATATCTGTCCCAGAGTTTGGATGAGTAATTGATGGTAGTGACAGAATTTGAGGAAGGATCATGAGAATGCAGTGGCAAAAACACAAGATCAGGTTTTTCTTTAAGAACATTGATATGGCACAGCTCTCTGCTCCCTGCTATGATGAGGGAGACAACACACAGACTCTGTGTTGAAGAATTATGCCACACTAATGGCGCCTGCTAATACAATAATAGCACTAGTCTGAAAATATTTTACAAACTCATGATTATAGAAATCACCTCCTATAGCCATATTTTTACTCAATAAACTCTTATTATAGCTTATTGGATTAGGTATGTACCCTAAGTCAAGTTAGGCCAATGGCAGTCTGTCTTCTGGGACTGCAATTAGGACCAAGAGAGGATGCTTCATTTTCCCTGTGAATTGAAAACTCAAGAGCTGTTAGACATCATGATTTGTCCTGTGGACCAGAATAGCAAAGTAAATCAATCCAGTCTGAGTATCAGAAAAATAGGTCTAAAACTGATTTGCTGTGAGATGCGATGTCTAGAGAAAAAGAAATATTTTTCATCACTTATTCTCTAACATCATTTTTTTGAGGTTTATTTCTGCTCTGACTTCATGCAAAACTCCTTTTTTGTTGTTTTTTGTTTTTATTTTTCAAAGAACTTCCCTGAAATGCTTAAGCTAGCTTGAATCTATTTATATTAAAATTGTCCTGAATAATATTAGACCCATATTTGAATTGCTTCAGATAGCAATACAACCTAGGAAGTAACCAGGAAGTAATTCATCAACTTATTTCTTTTCTAGTAGGTAGGACAACAATACCTATTTCCCAGGATTGCCTGTGTATTATGGCTTCATGAAGATGGGTGATAAATGTTAAATACCAAAAAGAGCAGGATTGAAATATTCCATGTCAGTGACTCAAAGTAATGTAGTGGATGAAACAGCCCATTTTAGAGACAGATGGGTTTTGTCCACATCCTAATTCCTCCTTATGATATATAAAACCTTAGACAACTAATCTTTGGTTCTTATTTCTCTTATATGTAAAATGAGAATGATAATAGCACTAATATGATATGGTGGTTGCTTCAATTGCTTGAGTTAATATATGTAACATATAAAATATATACTTCAACTTTTTGTTAAATAGTATAATTCCTATCAATTATAGAAACCTGTACCCCCAATATGAGAGTATTTTTCATATTTGGTGGAATAAATTTACTAGTTTTGATATAGTACCATTATTAGAAAACTGTATATGCTTGGGGCTTCAGGCTCAGTATTTTGCGAGAGATGATGGCATTTCTCCAGATGGACAAAAGCTACTTTTTAATATTTCTTGTGCTGGTTGCCAGTAATTTTCCAGCAAAGATACAATCATAAATCCCCTCCTGGATCATTAGTCCCAATTATGCTGACACAAAAGTATTTGAAGATGGGAAAATATTAACAATCGTTTTCCAGTTTGTTTACTGGACCAACCATGTTCCTTTGTTATCAAGTATTATTGATACAGTACTTGAAACCTTTGATATTATCAAGTAAATTGTAGCAGATGGAAATACAGAAGGATTAGCACCTAACCCTAAAGAGAGAGAGAGAGCAGTTTATTTCAAAGATGTGACATAGTAGATGTCAAAGGAGAATGATGTTGAATCAGACTATGATCTTTGGGTAGTTACATAAAAGTCACATGTATGCAGAATAAACAGAAGCAATGAAATACTCAAGACAATATAGTTAGATATTTGTATTGCTTGCAAAATAATATCTGTCCTATATCTCAAGTGATTTGACAGTTTATTTTTAATTCTCTCTAGCCTAGAAACCAGTGATGCTTCTAAATTCAATGATACATGATCATTTTTCCGTAACTCAATTTTCCCATAAACTAGTAATGTAGGTATGCTATATGTCTGTAAACACTTCTAATATAGACTGATTTACTCAACAAAAGGCTTTTGCTGTTTGTTGTAGTTCTACATTTCTATGTGCTTCTACAAACCCTATATTTTTAGTATGGCTTTGTCAATAACTCCATTTAAGTACTTAGCCCTCTTCTCTCTAGAAATGATAAAGTCTGAGAGACCTTACGAAAAGAAAGAACAGATTAGCTCAGAATTATATATTTCAATAGTTTTCTAGAATCTCTAAAAGCAGTGATGTACTTTTCATCTCCACAATATACCTTTTTCAAGACTCTTTTCCCATATGGGTCCTAGAATCAATTTCCAGAAGTAGAAGGAGCTTTAGAGATTACATTTGGATTAAAACCTGAGGCTGGAGTTTGGACCTGATTTAACACAAATCAGAAAGCTGAGACTAACCCCAGGCTTCTAGTTCCCATTCTGTGCCCTATATTGTCACTGTTATTCATTTTATTGCCTTCTCAATAAGTAACCACATTTGTTCACTTGTGATGGTATATTTAGAAGGATAAAATAAAGAAAAAATATTCATTGATGATATGCTGCTACTAAGTTTTCATTTAAATTGATGAGCTCATGGCTGCTTAATGCTGAAGGCTAGAAGTTCAGGATCAAGCTGTTAACAATGTTTATATCAATCAGAGACTCTGTCCTTGATTTATAGATGACCATCTTTTATTTTATTTTATTTTATTTTATTTTCATCAGATGCTCCAGATGCTCTTTCCTCCATATTTATCTCTGTTCTAATCTCTTTTTCTTATAAGGACAATAGCTGTCTTAGGACCCACTTTAGCAACTCCATTTAAACTTTACCTTGTAAAAATCTATGTTCAAATATGGTTACATTCTGAGGTACTAGGGGTTAGAATTCAATGTATACATTTTGAAGAACACAGTCTGGTATGATCTTCCCTTTAAGGAAATTCCTTCATTGTTGCACATAGCAGTGATACTTACATTCTATTGATTAGAATTTAGTCATATACGCATGTAGTCATGTGACTTACTATACAGATTTCTATTTCAAAGAAAGAGTAAACAGTTATTAAAGTATGAACAAAAATCTCAATCATACATGTTCTCATTAGTTCAATGTGCCACAAGTTGGATTGATCTGACCCACGGTTTTCAATGTATTCAACATTCAAATTTCCAGTTTAAAAATTCTGATTATATAGAACATGACAGACATCTATGTCTAAGTGAAGGGATGGCTGGAGACATTGAGAGAAGTAATGCAAATGAATGCAATAATGGGTTATATAAGAAAACAAGGATTATTAATACAAAATCACTATACAAATTATTCTGTCACCTGGGGCCTGGGATAGAGGCAATGGATGCTGGATAGGAACAAATACACACTTACAAAAATCACCACCCAAATCTAGAGATTTCAAAGTGTGTATCTCTATAAATACGAGATAACGAAATACTAAATCAAAATGTAAATGACTCTAATACTATGCAGCCATAAAAAATGAGTTCATGTCCTTTGCAGGGACATGGATGAAGCTGGAAACCATCATTCTCAGCAAACTAACACAGGGACACAAAACCAAACACTGCATGTTCTCATTCATAAGTGCAAGTTGAACAATGAGAACACATGGACACAGGGAGGGGAACGTCGCACACTGAGGGCCTGTCGGAGGTTTGGGGAATAGGGGAGGGATAGCATTAGGAGAAATACCTAATGTAGATGATGGGTTAATGGGTGCAGCAAACCACCATGACACGTGTATGCCTATGTAACAAACCTATACGTTCTGCACATGTATCCCAGAACTTAAAGTATAATTTTTAAAAAATGAGAAATGAAGCTGATGAGAAAAGGAATTTAAACTTTGATCTGAAACTAATGAATGGGAACTACATGCAAGAAAATAAAAATTATATTACATGAATTTATAATTAAGTTACTTATTTAAATCAAAGCATGCAAAATAAAGTACACTAATCAAATATATCAGTTAAAATATTTTGAAAATTATAAATATAATTAAATGCGTAGTGTTGAGTCAAAGAGATTATTTCTAAGAGATATAAAACTTAAAAAATAAAAATAAGTGGATTTGCAGTGTAAAAATAGAAAAGTCTATACAGTGAACAAATTATGTACTCTGACCTCATTACAATTTTCTCTGACAAATCTATAGTTTGTTTTTTCCAGAGGTCAAGTTTTATTTTATTTTTCTTTACAATTTTATAATTTTTGATATTTTTCAACATTTTAATTTTTCGTTTTCTTTTTTTTTTTTTTTTTTTTTTACTATTTTATATCACTCAAAATCTGTGATTACGTTAGTATTCAGTCTTGGTGTCATGTATTCTATGCATTTGGACAAATGCATCTTATGTGTCCACAGTTATAGTATCACACACAGTATTTTCATTGCCCTAAAGTCTACTGTACTCTGCCTGTTCATCCCTTACTACCCCCTAATCTCTGGCACCACTGATCTTTTTACTGTCTCCATAGTTGTACCTTTTCCTGAGTGTCAATAGTTGGAATAATATAGTATGTAGCTATTTCAAATTGTCTTTCTTAACTTAATAATATGTATTTAAGTTGTCTCCATGTATTTTTATGTCTTCATATCCCATTTCTTTTTAGCATTGAATAATATGATTACATTTATACACTATCATTTATTTATCCTGTCATCAACTGAGAACATGTTGGTTGATTCCAAGTGATGGCAATTATGAATGAAGCTGCTATAAGCATCCATGTGCTAATTTTTGTGTGGACATACATTTTCAACTCTTTTGGTTAAATACCAAGGAACATAACTCTTGGTTTATATATAAAAGTATGTTTACTTTTGTAAGGGATCAAGTTAACTACCAACGTGGCCGGACTATTTTGCATTCTGATCAGTAATAAATGAGAATTCCTGCTACTCCATATCCTTAACAGCATTTGGCATTGTCATTGGTCTGAATTTTGGCTTTTCTAAATGGTGCATAGTGGTATCTCACTGTTTTAATCTTAATTTCTCTGATAACATATGTCATGGAACATCTTTTCATATGCTTACTTGCCATCTGTATATCTTCTCTGGTGAGGTGTTTTAAGCACTGCAGCCCATTTTTTAATTAGATTGTGATCTTATTTAATTTTAGGAGAGTTTTTTTCATATTTTGGATAACAGTTGTTTACTATATATATCTTTTTTAAATATTTTCTCTTAGTTTGTGACTTCTCTTTGATTCATTTGACATTGTCTTTTGAAGAGAAGAAAATTTTGATTTGAATGAAATCCAGCTTACAAATATTTCTTCCATGAATCCTGTCTTTGGTGTCATATGCAAAAAGTCATCATCAAACCCAAGGTTATCTAGATTTTCTTTTATGTTATTTTCTAGGAATTTTATAGGTTTACATTTTAAATTTAGGTCTGCCTTCTGTTTTTGTTTGTGTGTGTGTGTGTGTGTGTGTGTGTGTGTAAGTATATAAAGTCCGTGTTTAGACTCTTTTTTTTTTTTTTTTTTTTTGAGACGGAGTCTCGCTCTGTCGCCCAGGCTGGAGTGCAGTGGCCGGATCTCAGCTCACTGCAAGCTCCGCCTCCCGGGTTCACGCCATTCTCCGGCCTCAGCCTCCCAAGTAGCTGGGACTACAGGCGCCCGCCACCTCGCCCGGCTAGTTTTTTGTATTTCTTAGTAGAGACGGGGTTTCACCGTGTTAGCCAGGATGGTCTCGATCTCCTGACCTCGTGATCCACCCGTCTCGGCCTCCCAAAGTGCTGGGATTACAAGCTTGAGCCACCGTGCCCGGCCTCTTTTTTTTTTTTTTTTGCATATTAATATCTAGTAGTTCCAGTGCCATTTTTGAAAAGACTATCTTTTCTCTGTTTTGTTGCCTTTGCTTTTTTTGTCAAAGATCATTTGGCGATATTTATGTTTGTTTATTTAGGGACCCTTTATTCTTTCCTATTCATCAATTTGTCCACACTTTCACCAATATCACAGTCTTGACTTACTGTTTTTTCTGAGACGGACTCTCGCTCCCTTGCACAGGCTGGAGTGCAGTGGCGCAATCTTGGCTCACTGCAAGTGCCGCCTCCCGGGTTCACGCCATTCTCCTGCCTTAGCCTCCCCAGTAGCTGCAACTACAGGCGCCTGCCACCGCGCCCGACTAATTTTTTGTGTTTTTAGTAGGATGGGTTTCACCCTGTTAGCTAGGATGATCTCTATCTCTTGACGTCGTGACCCACCCGCCTCGGCCTCCCAAAGTGCTGGGATTACAGGCGTGAGCCACCGCACCCAGTGACTTCTGTTCTTCTTTAGACATTCTTAAAGTTGAGTAATATCAGTATTCCAACTTTGTTCTTCCTTTCTAATAAATGTATTGGCTATTCTGGGTATATTTCCTATCTATATATTTAATTCCCAATACCTGCATTAATATTTTGTTGTGCATTTCACTGTGTCATGGCTTATAATTCTTTTTATACATTGTTAGATTTAATTTGCTAATATTTTGTTGAGAAGTTTTGCATTTATGTTCATGAGTGATATTGATCTGTAGTTTTCTTTATACATACTGTCTTTGTCTGATTTTTAAATAAAGGCAATACTGCACTCACAGAATGCATCTGAAAGTATTGTCTCAGATTCTATCTTCTGAAAAAGTTTGTAAAGAATTTGTATAATTTCTTTCTTACAACTACTTGGTAGAATTCACAAGTGGACCCAACTAGGCCTGCTACTTTCCATTTCGGAAAGTTAATCATTTAATAGACATAGGTCTATTCAGATTGTCTATTTCTTCTTATGTTAATTTTGGCAGATCATGTCTTTGAAGGAATTACTCAATTTTATCTAGGTAACACATTTGTAGGCATAGCACTGTTTAGAGTGTTCTTTTATTGTCATTTTAATATCCATAGTATCTGTAGTGATGTTCCCTCTTTTATTTCTAATATTAATAATTGTGTCCACACTATTTTTTCTTTGTTAGCATGCCTAGAGTTTTATCAATTTATGTATCTTCTTGAAGAACCAGCTTTTGGTTCTATTGATTTTCTTTATTAATTTCCTGTTTTCAACTTTATTGATCATTGTAATTTTGATTTACATTTCTCTGTTGATTGGTAATATTGAGCATCTTTTCACATGTTTATTGGTCTTTTGTGTATATTCTTTGAAGAAATGTCTATTTAAGTCTTTTACCTAATGTTTAATTAGGTGGTTTGTTTTATTGTTGTTGAGTTTCAATTCTCCATATATTCTGGATATCAGTCCTTTACTAGATACATGATTTGCAAACATTTCACCCATTCTTTGTGTTCCCTTTTTACTTTGTTGATATCTTTAGATGCAAATTTTATAAAAATGTTCAAGAAGTCCAATCTGCCTATTCTTTCTTTCATTGCTTGTACCTGTGGTGTCATATCTAAGAAATCACTGCCAAATCCAAAGTCCTGTAGCTTTTGCCATGTATTGTCTTCTAAGAGTTTTATAGTTTTATATCTTATATTTTGGTTTTTGATCCACTTTAATTTTTATATAGGATGTTAGAGCAGGATCCAATGTTGTTCTTTTACATATGGATATGCTGTTTTCCCAACATCATTTGTTGAAAAGGATATTCCTTTTCTTCTCCATTGAATGCTATTTTCAGTCTTGTCAAAATCATTTGACCATATATGTAAGGTTTTACTTTTGAGATTTCTATTCTATTTCATTGATCTATATGTCTGTATTTATGCAATGACCATATTTTTTTATTACTCTAGCTTTCAGTAAGTTTTGAATTCAGGAAGTGTTAGTCTTTCAGCTTTACGTTTTTTCAAGATAGTATTGGCCCTTTGAGATTCCACATAAATTTTAGAAATGCCTTTTCCATTTCTGCAGAATATGTCTTTGGGAATTTTATAAATATTTCATTGAAACTGTAGATCTCTTTGATTAGTATTGCCATCTTATTATTGTCACTCAATCCATGAACATGGGGTGTTTTTCCAATTATTTATGCTTTCATTAATTTCTTTCAGCAATGTTTTATAGTTTTTATTGTGCAAGTCTTCAGTTCACTGGTTAAGATAATTTACAAATATTTTATTTTTGGGATGCTATTGTAGATGGAATTGTTATCATAAATTCCATTTCAACATTATTGGTTGTTACTATATAAAATGCAGCTGAATCCTGCTACTTTGCTGAATACACTTGTAATATTTCTTGCATGTGTGTATGTATACTCAATAGCTTTTGTACATACAAGATCAGAAATAATTTTATTCCATTCTTTCCAATTTTGTTGCCTTTTATTTCTTTTTCTTGCCAAACTGCTCAGCTAATACTTCCAGTACTATGTTAAATAGAAGTAGCAAAATAAGCATTATTGCCTTATCTCTGATCTTAGGGAAAAAACTTTGATTCATTCACTGCTGTGTATGATGTTCACTACGTGATTTTTATATACTATTTTTATTTTGTTCAGGTAGTTTCCTTCTATTCCTAATTTGATGAGAGTTTTTATTATGATGAATGTCAACTTTTTCCAAATACCTTTTCTGCATTAATTAAAATAAGCTTCTTAAAATCTTGTTAATATTGTGTATTACATTAATTTATTTTTATAACTTGAACCATTCTTGCATCCTAAGAATAAATTTCACACTGTCATGGTGTATATTCCTGTTAATATGGCGTTGAATTTGGTTTGCTAGTATTTTGAATTTGTATTTCATTTTATTTATTTATTTTAATTGGCAAATAATTATTGTGTATGTTTATGGGGTATAATGTGATGCTTTCATCTATACATACATTGTAGAAAGCACAGGGTGCCAGTTTTATGGATAATTTTGGATTTATATTAACCAAGGGCATTGGACTGTGTTTTTATTTTCTTGTAGTGCTTTCATTTGGCTTTGGTGTCAGGGCAATGCTAACCTTATAAATACATTTGAAAACATTATCTTTTCTTCAATTGTTTGGAAGGCTTTGAGAAAGAAAGACTGATGTGTATTTTTTAAATGTTGGGGAAAATTCAACAGCGAAGTAATCAGATTCAGGGCTTTTCTTTATTGTGAGATTTTTGGTTTTTGAATCAGTCTCCTTCCAGTTACAGGTCTGTACTTATCTAAGTAGGTTTCTTTTTTATTTATTTATTTTTTTTCTTCGAGACAGAGTCTCCTGTCACTCAGCCTGGAGTGCAATGGCACGGTCTCGGCTCACTGCAACCTCCGCTTCTCAGGTTCAAGTGACTCTTCTGCCTCAGCCTCCCAAGTAGCTGTGATTACAGGCATACCCCACCATGCTCAGCAAATTTTTGTATTTTTAGTAGAGACAAGGTTTCACCATGTTGGCCAGGCTGGTCTCCAACTCCTGCCCTGAGGTGATATCCTCTTTACTTTGGCCTTCCAAAGTACTGGGATTACAGGTGTGAGTCACCGTGTCTAAGTAGGCTTCTCGCGTCTGGAAATGTGTCTGTTTATGTAGGTCAACCAGGTTTTTGGCAAACGATTTTCTATAGTACTTTAGTATATTCCTTTTTATTCCTATAGAATTAGGATTAGTCACCACTTTCATTTCTGATTTCAGGAATTTGAGTCTTCTCTTTTTTGTTTATCTAGCTAAAAATGTACCAATTTTGTTTATATTTTTAAATAACCAACTTTTATTTCCATTAATATTCATTAATCTCTGCTCTGCTCTGGTTTTTGTTAATTTCTTCTTTCTTCTAGCCTGGTGTGTAGTTTGCTATCCTCTTTCTAATTCTTTAAGTTGTAAATTTAAATTGTTAATTTGGTATCTTTCTTGTTTTCTAAGGTGTTTATGGTTATAAATTTCTGCTAAATACTGATTTGCTACATCTCATAAATTTTACGTTGTGTTTTTGTTTTCAGTCATCTTTAAGTATTTTTAAATTTTTCTTTGATTTGTATTTTAACTCATTGATCGGTTAAGAGTATATGGCTTAATTTTCACAAATCATTGATTTTTGTAGTTTTGCTTCTGTTGTTGTTTTCTGACCTTATTTATTGAGGTTGAACAAGATACTTTTCCTAATACCTGTCTTCTTACATTTACTGAGTCTTAATTTGTAGCCTGACATATAGTCCCTCCTGGAAAATGTTCCATGTACACTTGAAAATAATAAGTATAGTATTATTTGGGATATAGTGCTCTTATGCACCTCTGTTCAGTTACTAATAACCTCATCAAATTTTTTGTTATTGTTTCTGTTACAGTATTTTTTGGTTTTGGTTTTGTTTTGTTTTTTATTTCTAGCATTTTTTCTTATTGCATTCTTAGTATTTCCACCTCTCTTCTTACATTGCACATCTATTTCTTCATACTGTTTATTCATTAGGGACCTTAGTATATTAATCATACTGTTTTCTATCATTTGTCAGATATTTCCAATATCCTTGGCTTATAGGGTTTGGCTGCGTCCCCACTGAAATCTTATCTTGAATTGTAGATCCCATAATCCCCATGTGTTGAGGAAGGACCTGGTGGTAGGTAATTGAATAATGGGGGCAGTTACCTCCATGTTGTTCTCATGATAGTGAGTGAGTTCTCATGAGATCTGATGATTTTATAAAGAGTATTTCCCCTGTACATGTTCTCTTGCCTGCCACTATGTAAGACGTGCCTTTTCTCCTCCTTTGCCTTCCATCATGATTGTGAGGCCTCCCTAGCCATGTGAATCTGTGAGTCCATTAAATCTCTTTTTCTTTATAAATTACCCAGTCTCAGGTATGTTCTTATAGCAGCATGAGAATGAACTAATACAGTAAACTGGTACTTAGAGTGGGATGCTGCTGTACATATACCTGAAAATGTGGAAGTGACTTTGAAACTAGGTAACAGGGAGAGGTTTGAACAGTTTGGAGGGATCTGAAGAAGAAAGAAAAATAGGGGAAAGTTTGGGACTTCCTAGAGACTTGTTGAATGGCTTTGACAAAAATGCTGACAGTGATATGAACAGTGAAGTATAGACGGAGGTGGTCTCAGATGGATATGAGAAGCTTGTTGGGAACTGGAATTCTGGCATATGTCAAAATGATTCTTTCTTCCTACCATTTGTTAGAAGGAGATGGGAATTTTTCTCCCATATTTACTGTGAGAACTTGGTCAAGCTCTTGAATATGACTCTGTCCTCCTACAGTTTTTAACTCTCAGACTTGTCCAACCTTTCCTCCAGTAATTTGACAATCACATTTAAAACTTTTCTACCCTGGTACTGATTCTTCTGGAGGTGTCTATTCCGATATGTGATAATTCTCTTTTATCTACCTGGTGAGCATCTCAAATTTTTGGGCTTCCAGTTTGCCCTGTGACATCACTTCTGTTGTGGATTTTTATAAAACATATTGATTTCTTTATTTTGTTCATCTTTTTCCTTTTTATAAGGATGAAGAGGCAAAATTCAAGCTGTTCCCATGAGGAATTGAAAATAAGAACTCAGTTCTATAATTTTTAAGAGGAAATAACTAGCAGAAAAAATAGCCAAAAATTTATATCATACTACATTTTACCCTATGTAAAATTACAAACTCCATATTTCTCAGGCTATTGAATATAGATATTCAACTTGTATTTGTTACCAGTTACATAACAACCTATATGGTTGTTCCCCAGGGCCAGGTCTGAGGAGGCTTTGCTATTTGCATTGAGCATTAGGTGTAGTTCTAAGTAAGCCGTTCTGCCTTCTGAGTGTCACCTTTTTAACAGCAGTCTCTACCTTTTAGTTAGTCCTAAGCAGTAAAAGCAGAGATCAGGCATGCTGTGCAATGGATGTTAGGTTGAGTAAAATGAATTAATTACAGGCTAATGCTGAATTTAAAATATTTTTGAGATAGCAGACTTTTAAAATATAAAGTGGAGACATAACAATAAACTGATGTTTAAGTGCGTCATTATTGTATTTGATCCAAACACAAGTAACACAGGATTTTGATCAAAAATATAAGTTGTGTTACCCCTGAATAATTTAATATTTTGACTGTTATTGAGTACCAACACTTGGCCAATCTCTACATTCTGCTTTTTAACTTTTTAATTAAAAATCAAGTTAATAATTCCTACTATCTATTCACAAACACATTTGTGTACATGTATGTGTGTGTGTGTGTATGTGTTTAACAGCAGTCCCTACCTTTTAGTTCCTCTTAAGCAATAAAAGCAGGCACCAGGCAAGCTGTGCAATGGGTGTTTTGCATTGCAAACATTTAAAACAAATGTTTTAAATTCAGGCGTGTGTGTGTGTGTGTATACATGTAGGTATACATGTATATATGGATGAATGTATGTGTCTGTGCTTATGTTTATATATATAAATAAATAAATATATATATAAACACATACACACACAGTAATACATCACTTAATGAAGGGGATGTATGGTAAAAAATGTATTGTGAGATATTTTTGCCATTTTGTGAACATTATGGAGTGTACCTACACAACCCTTGATTATATAGCCTACTACACATCTAGGCTATCCTTGAGTAGCATGTTACTGTACTGACTACCGTAAGCAACTGTAACACAAGGGTAAGTATTTTTGTATCTAAACATATTTATCATAGCAAAAGATATAGTAAAAATAGGAGATTATAATACAATGGGGCCATTGTTGAATATGTGGTCCATTGTTGGCCAAAATGTCATTATGTGGCACACGACCATATGTATATATGGAAATACAGTCATTCATTTTTCAGAATATCTATGTCTTTTTCACTTGTTTCTTTGAAAATTATTTTCCCAAGCTTTATAATAAGGCTTAAACCTCTTCTGCTACAAAATCTGTTTTTGAGAGACTATTGTGAGCTTCTGATTCACAGGCCTGGTCTCTGATTGGTCATCTAAAATGGTTTCGTGGCAGTATCCTTCTAAAGCATGCAAATAAATAGATGAGATTATACAACACCATTTATTTACTAAGATTCCATTTCCACTGATTGACAGCTGAACCTTTAGGAAATATGGTTTTATTTTCTGCCAACACGGCGAGTTAAGTCTGTCACCTACATTCTCCCAAGTCAAATATCCTTTTTATCATATCAAAAGTAGGAAAATGATTTTCATTAATCAGAGCAGGGAGCCTAAAGCTTAATTCCTTGCTTCAATTTATCATGATTTGTATGTAGTTGAAAGGCAGCCAATTAATGTACTTTCTCTTTTTGCTCTTATTAATTAGTAGACATGCTGAAAACTTCTGTCAAAATTAAAATCTTTCTTAGATTATTTTTCTCCTTTTAACTTTCTGGAAATAATGGTAGAGATTTTTTCTTTGAAGTTACCTGGAATTGTCAACTTGTATACTAGCACCAACAGTCAAAAACTACACTATAGAAATCAAAACTTCCATCAAGTATTATTTGAAGTCTTAGTACTGAGAACGAAAAAATAATTGGTTGTTATGTCTATTCTCTGTCAGGTTTAGAAAATTATTTTAAGTGTTTATTTTTTATTCCTTGATGTTCCTTCTATAAAGGTAAAATAAACAACTAAAATCAATCATGTAGAGGAAAGAACAACCATTAATTTTCTTGAGGGAACTCAAATATATAATTATGACCAAACTAATGTTTAAAATTTTCCATGTTTAAAGGAAGATATTGTGCCCAGACATTTTTATCCTGAAGATTTATACAAGTCAGCCGCCATCTATAGCCAAGCGTTTGAAGTTTTAATTGGTCCTTATTATATTTGGATCATAAAAGTAAAAAATAAAAATCTCAGTGAAAGACTTTGGGTGTTAAAAATATTTGAGCCTTTCAGCTGTCACATGCAATTTTCTGTAATCCATATGAAAATTCAGCATGTCTCTAATGCAAATATGTTGGTAAATGGTTTCACTTCCAACAATATTAAAGAATTTAATAGAGGACTAATGGAAAATAAAAGAATACTGCTACATGACTAGGAACAGGTTATATTAACCTTTTTTGGGGAGTCATAAACCTCAATATAAAAGGCAGAAATTATGTAGGATGTGTGTTAACATATAATGAGATGGAGATTTCCTCCTCTTTAAACAAGGCAATCATTTTCATTGGCTGACTCCTTCAAAGCTACACTTTTTCTACTTTTATTTTAAAATCAGGGTGAGAAGGAAGTGAGATATTCATTAATCATATAGGAGCTTTGTTTATAGCATGCTCAGATGCTATTAGACAATATTAGACATACATTAGACAATACAGTATCAGGGCTGAAAGAAAATTGATATTTCTTGATTCAAGATACAAATAATTATATTGAATAGCTCTACAAACTTGCTATTCTAACTTTGGGCAATTGACCAGCAACGTGGACCTCACCTAGGAGCTTGTTACAAGTATAAAATTGGCCAGGCATGGTGGCTCACGCCTGTAATCCTAGTACTTTGGGAGGCCGAGATGGGTAAATCACTTGAGGTCAGGAGTTCAAAACTAGCCTGGCTAACATGACGAAACTCTGTCTCTACGAAAAATACAAAAAATAATAATAAATAAATAAATAAATAAATAAATAACAGGACTTGGTGGCATGCACCTGTAATCCCAGCTGCTCAGGAGGCTGAGGCAGGAGAATTGCTTGAACCCGGCAGGCAGAGGTTGTAGTGAGCCGAGATCATGCCACTGCACTCCAGCCTGCATGACAGAGCGAGACTCCATCTCAAAAAAAAAAAAAAAAAAAAGTAAAATTATACAACCTACTCTCACATAAGTTTTCAGAATCTTCATTTAAACAAGATCTTCAGGTGATACATGCACACATTGGAGTCTGAAAATTCTGTCCTGACAACATCTTCCCTAAATGTTAATCCAGGTCCAACATCTTCAATTACTGGGTAATAAGGGTAAGCTACCTTATAGTAGATAACTTCAATGTTTGTGATCTTCCTCATAAGAAAGGAAAAATCTGCTTCTTGCATCCAATTAGACCAAATTCTTGTTCTAGGGCCAATCAAAGTGAGTTTTATTCCTTTTTCAGAATAGTCTACTACATACTTCAAAACTTATTCTACATTCTTACTCTTCTCTTCTTCCAATTCCTTTAGTCAGTCCTCAATTTATAAAGGAATTATTCTTCTATGTTGGATGTTCTATCTAAACCCCATTCTGATGATTGGGAATCAGATGTAATTTCTCAATTTGAAATGTGGTATTCCAGTAATGAAAGCAGAATTGAGTGGCATCATTGTCTCTCACATTCTGCACATACTTTCTCTATTCTGCCTAAAGATTACATTTATCATACTTGAGAGACTGGGGACATAACATGAAGTGGGGGACTCATACTGAGTCTGTAATTTTCCGAGGTTATGTCTCCATTTTTAATTCTTTTAATTCAATATGTGTATATCATATCAATTCTTTGATGCCCCAAACATAACTCTAAAAAGTTTAACATGCATTGCTACACACATTTTTTAAATATCTGAAGCAATTTTCCTCTAAATTTACCATATTAGAGTGCATCCATGTGTAAGCAATCCTGCTTTGTATCATGGAGCCAAGATACTAAAAGATTAATAAAATAATTTGTAAAAGCTCCTTTCACAGACTAACAAATAATATATTTCCTCAAATGTTCTGGAATATACTACTGGCTTGTATTAGTGTATTCTGAATTTTCAGAAATAAATACCAGTCAATGGTTTGTCATTACAACTTAAAAGGAATCTGGTTGGGAAGACCTTCAAAATATTGGTCATTAAATCATAAATAAAATTTTTCTTACAACTGGACCTTGGTAAGTGGAGTGTCTTAACTTTTCTTAGTTCAAACTCTGCAAATTAACTCTCACGTTTATAATCATGCTCTTTTATGTGATTTAAGCAGAGATGCTGTTGGTCTATACTTTGTAAGAGAACAGGTAACTCTAGCACAGAAGAAACTATATAACATGGAACTAGGTAGGACTTCAATGGCACTACTCCATTTTTATTGATCCAGACTGTTGCTTTCAACCCTGCTTTCAATCCCCGGGTTGTACTCTGAGAGGAGTGCAGCAGTAATAAAACATGGATGGTGCTGGCTCTCCTCCCTCTGTTCTCCACCTACAACAGTGTCGAAGTAGGACTCAGCCACAAGCCTCAGTCTTCTCCCTCTGAGTCCGTCTGTCCCCATTCGTTAATAGAAGTAGGCGGACCTCCTTTTGAAGTTCAGTGAACATGGCTTTGACATCTTCTGCTAGTGTCATATGCTGTCACCTTTTAGATTTCCAAAGGAAGTAGCATTCTGCAGCTGATTTTCTACTGGCTGCACCAGCTTTTGTTTCCTGGATGGCTTTTTCCCAATGTGAAGTCCTTAGATCAGTAATGCACGTATTGTAAGGATGAACCATTCCTTGCTGAGTTTAACTTGAACTTTATCATAGACGGTGTTAGCCTCTTCCTTTTAATGGTATTTTAATTGTAGAAGCTTTATCATCTTCAGCACGCCTCTTTGGCTTGCCCAGGTGGTGTCGATGGGCGTGTTGTCCAGGTCAGAGTAAAGGGCCTGCAGGCGGCTCAGCCCCTTAATACCACATGCGCTGGGCTGCTGACCCCTGAATTTACTTAAAACAAACAAACTTTGCATTCCAATCACCTAACTTATTTAATTGAGAGATAAAGCATTATAAAGGCCTAAAACACTACATGAACTGACCTCATTACCTTTTAACTTTATCTTCTATTATTCTAACTTTCCCTCATATCCTCTTTACTCAAAAACTGTCTTATAAAATAATGGCTGCTCTGACCACCCAGATGCTTACCAACTCGATTTTCTTATTATTTATTTATTCAAATCACTTAACTTCCTCTAGTTATTAAACTTTACTTGCTTTCTTCATTTATTGCATGCCCCCCACCACCACCCCCATACCGTCAAATGCATGCTTGTGTGTTTTTTTCACATATTATTCCCATAATTGAGACTGCTGCATGGCACTCTGCAGGCAGTCAAAAATGTTTGCCGGCTGAATGAATGTGTAACCTGTTTTCACTTTAAACCCATCCGAGCACGTTTATAGACTGAGAAAAACAGCACTTACTTTATAGGATGTTGGTATGTGTGAAGTTCCCAGTCCCAGGTAAACCCTAACTATAGCTGCTTATATGATTTAGAACACATTTTTCTTCAGTCCACAATTCCCAATAGAACAAATTTTTGAAGATTATTAAACAAAGCTCATAATCTTTTTTGTCTTATTTCTTTTTAATAGTACCATTGCCAATAGTTATAACAAGTATTAGAGTTTTTCTAACTTAAATAAATATTTGTTAGATTTTGTCTTTTTTCTCTGTTTACCAGAAGTCATATTTGAATGGATTGTTTTTGGCTCACGTGTTAATGATTAGAAGGTGATGAGAAATAGTGCTAGCTCTTACCTGGAGGAGTAATGAGCCTTGGAAAAATCTGCAGACACGAATGTAACAGCTTTTGATAGGACGTCTGCTCACTAGCTTTCCCTATGTAGTCAATGATATTTACCTGAAAACATTGCCTGTCATGTACTAAAACAAACCAAAAGAAGAAAAAAGTGGGGAGGGGAGTTAATTTATATGTGAATGTAGATCTAGAAACTATATTAGAAAAAAAGAAGAAAAAACTTCTATTGGGTGTCTTGCATTTAAACAATCCCTTGTGTATCATGCAAAATCGATGGTTATGTGCATTTTTTCTCTGCTAACTCCAGACTAAAATGACAGCCAATGAAAGTGAACTCCTCCCTTAGAAATAGCTAGAGGTTATACCTATCTATAATGTTTAATACTTATTATTTTAGTAATACTGCCAGTGTTCATCTCCGAGACACCAATGCTATCTTAGAAAATTTAGTAAAAAGTGAGCATGTATAAGAAAAAAGTTTGGTACAATAATCCATTCAAAAAGGAGATAGGTGTTAATAACAGGTTTATAAATAGGTATATCTATTTATAATAGGCATAGATATACCTATTTATAAACCTGTTATTAACAGGACGGAAGGAAGGAAGGAAGGAAGGAAGGAAGGAAGGAAGGAAGGAAGGAAGAAGGAAAAAAGGGAGGGAGGGAGGAAGAAGTTAGAAGGCAAGGAAGGAGGGAGGGAAGGAAGGAAGAAAGGAGGGAAAAAAGAAAGCGGGAAAAGAAGGAAGGAGGGAAGGAGGGAGGCAGAGAGGGGAAGGAGGGAAGGGCATGACGAGAAGGGAAAGGATGGAGGGAGGAGACTGTTAAAGCAAAACATATAACCATTGTATTCATTACTTGCAAAGGGGATGTCTGAATATTCATTTCTGTGAATGTATTTATATTTATAAAGGTTTTTTGTGTATCTGCGGACTTCCAAACACTAGAAACAAGAGTTAACCATTGCAGTGTCAAACTTCTCTTTCCATAGTAAGCCAAAATTTTTAATAACATTTTGTTTTCTTTGTTTCTCATCTTGTAGTACATTTTTGTACTGTGTTAGAGATTTTCATATTTTCTCATCTATGCCAAATATTCAGAATATTTATATTTCCCATCACTGAATTATCAAAAGAAGAAAAAAATATTTTTAGTGTCATGGCTAATGAGGATGAGTGTGGTAGTGGGAGAGAAGATCGAAAGGAGGTAGCTCAAAAGGTGATGAAAATGTCTAAATTTAAAGGTCATTTTCAGGTACTAGTTTTACTTGAGCAAATATTCCTACCAATTATTGCATTTTCATCCTTATTGAAAAAAAAGCTTTATGTGTTTTCCTGACAAAAATTATGTTGTTTTTGTTTCTATTTTCTTTTTTTCATTTTTAAACAAACGGACAGTTTATTTGCAGATTCTTCTTTGATAGATAGTATAATAAAACAAAATTGATAGACCCGGTCATTTTGTTTCTGTCCTATATTTCTTTTAGGGAAGTCTATTTTTCAACATTGTGATACATATATGAAATTTAAACCTGGCACCAATCTGATGTGTACTGATAGGGAGTGAATAATTCAGGGACAAGCAGCATCAGCATCAAGAAACTTGCTAGAAACTCAAGTTACCAGCATCCCTTCAGATGTACAGAATCACACTCTTTGTGAATGAGGTTATCCAATATCTTCCAGACAATCCTTAGGCATAATAATATCTGAAAACAACTCCTCTAAACAGAGAATCTTAGACTTCAACATCTGTGAAAAACAGCTGGGGTTCTAAGAAGAAATTCACAGTTGTGGGCATAAATCCTAAAGCATTGAATGTACTAAACTTGGTCTAGTGCCCAGCAATCTGCATCACTTCTATGTTACTCTAAAGTCTATAGTCTGAAAACTAAGCTGGAGTTGCTCAAGATTAATCTTTAGTTATAGCAGCTATTCGCACTGGAATTTCCCTAAAGTCCTGCATCTTTATTTCCATAAGTTGATCCTGATCAGAGCAAAACACAAGCAAACTAACAAGTAAACAACGCTCTTACCTTACAGAAGAATGTTCAACATCTTCACAGTGGCATGGTCCTCCTATCACAGTCTGTTCCCAGCTTACCTAACTAACCTCATCTTCAGCCACTTCTTGTAAACTGTGTGTGTTCTCACCACTGTGTTACGTGCTCTCTTCACCTTCATATATTTGTTTGTTTCTTTTGCACAGAATGGTCTTCTTCCCTAATCTTCCTGTTAAATATCTGTGTACTACTCAAAAGTCACCTTTTTTTTTTCAAAGAATTATCTGAATATTTATAATATTTATTTTGTGGCATAAATGATTATTTATTCCAAGATCACTTTATTTATATATATATATATTTCAGAAACTATATGGATAAATATTTCATATTGTGTTGTAAGTAAGTAGTTTTTCATATCACATCTTTTTGGAAACACTAAGAAAACTCCATTAGACTACGTTGGTAGGAACTTTTTGACAACTGGATACAGGTCTCACTTATTCTGGCTACCCATCATAACCCCTATTACATATGAGAGTCACAATAAATACTTTTCCAAATGTTTTGTTCAACTTTGTTTCAGTAGAAAAAGTGAAATCACATATATATAGAAAACATTGAATAGTTGAAGATTCTGAGTTGAGGTTCAACCTCAATTTGCCAACTAAGGGACTTTGAGTAAGTTCTAAGCCTCTCCGGACTTTATATCACTCATCTGGTTAAAGAAAAGACCAGAATACAGTAAGTTTCCATCATTAAAAAATATAAAAATAAGTATTTCTTTTCTTCTTCAAAGGTAATCTTACGTGAACCTTACTTGAAATTCTATCACATAATATAATAAAAGCTAAGCTACTCCATTTGAAGAGGGAGATTGAGGAGGAGGACAAAACCTTCCAGGAAAAATATGAAAGGATATGTACCCTAAATTAATATATGTTTGATTATTTCTATGGGTATTATGAAAGGCAAAACTCTAGTATGTGTGATAAAATCAGGATTAAGCATCGTATTTCTACCATGTGTATCTTATATTAATATAACCTTTTTATTTTATAATATGTCACTACATTTTTAATATTTAGAAAGTTGAGAGGAGACTGATTTGCCGGAAAACTAAATCTCCCATGTGGAATGGCCTTGCAGCAATCAAATTCTTTCTTTACTGCAATACCATGGTCTCCGTGAATTGGCTTTGTCTGTGCAATGGGCAAGAAGAACCCATTGTATAATTACAAATTTGAGGGCTCATCTTGGATTTGCCCTTTCAGGTGCCTACCCACAGTTTCTCAGCCCCCGACTGGTACAACAGATCTGGAGGTAAACTCTGGTGGCCACTTAACTGTTTTTGAGGGACTCTTCTGGCACCATCTCTATTGGTGAGATGCTGTTGAATCATAGTGCCTAGGCCTACTTGCAATAGAGAAATATTTTTTAAAAATATTCATCTTCACAGATATGAGGTGCTATCTCATTGCAGTTTTGGTTTGCATTTTGCTCATGATTAGTGTTTCAAGAATATTTTATATACATGCTGGCAATTTGTATGTCTTATTTTAGAGAAATATTTCTTCAAGTTCTTTACCCATTTTTTTTTAAATCAGGCAGGACTTTCATTAAAGTCGTGAATTCATTTTGAATTTATTTTTGTACATGGCATAAGATACATGTTTAATTATATTCCTTTGCATGTGAATATCTGGTTTTCCCAACATTATTTGTAAAAGAAACTATATATTCACAATTATGTAGTCTTGCCTCCCATGTTGAATATTATTTGATCAACCCTTTCCTTTCCCAGGAAGAAGTTAGGAGTAGGAGGTTATCACCTACTTGTTTCATGCTGAGCCAGGGAGAAGGACTATGAAAGTGAGTGCTCTACACTATGACCTTTGTTCTCAGTGGGCATCAACCTGGTACACTTCCTGTTAATGCTTAGATTCAGGCAAGACAAAAATCATTTTATTGGGAAATGCTTCAAAAAGTCTTAATATTGGAAACATATTTTAGTCTCCTCTTTTCCTTCCTGGGAAAAAGAGATGGGCTAGGAATTTTCCTCTAATTGCAATAGACTTAGTTGGAGGGAGGAACTATGGTAAGTGATTGCCATAATTTTTTTTACAGGCTTTGATGTTGCTAATTTTTTGTTTGTTTGTTTTTTGAGACAAGGTTTTACCTTGTCACTCAGTCTGGAAAGCAGTGGTGTGATCTTAGCTGCCTGTAGCCTGGACATTCCCAAGCTCAGTTGATCCTCCCACCTCAGCCTCCCAAGTAGCTGGGACTACAGGCACACACCACCATCCTCGCTCAGCTTTTTTTTTTTTTTAAGATGGGGGTTTGCAATGTTGCCCAGGCTGCTCTTGAACTCCTGGGCTCAAGCCATCTGCCTGCCTCGGTCTCCTAAAGTGCTAGACTTACAGGCATGAGCCACCATGCCCAGCCTGATGTTGCGATTTTATGTTCACCTGAGGTACTTAAGCTTCTTAACTGGTTTCAGGATTTTGTATAGATAAAATTGGTCCGTGTATTAATGTTGAGTTTGTGTCTCTATGGGGAGTGGAGGGTTTCAGGTATCTTGTTCTGTCTTCTTACTGCTGTGATTTTTATAATAGAAACACTCATTCACCTTCACTCCACATTAGTGTTCATTAAAGTGTTAATTATTTTAGTTAATTAGTTCTTTATATACATAAAGTTAGTTGCCCAGTGATTATGGTCACTGAGCCACTAATGCTGGCAGGGCCACTCTGTCCCTGCACTTTTGCACCAATGGACTAGGTTGTTTGTTTTCAAAAATGTATATGCTATTTATGCTTTTTGCTGTCATTATATAATTAATTTAAATATAATATTTTTGTGAAAATTTTATTGTGAAAAGAAAGTTCTACTATAATACAAAAAAAGATGCTAAAATAATTTTGTTCGGTTGTAGAAAATACCATTTTATAATTTTAAAATTATGAAAATATACATTTTTTTCTGTAGAAATACGACTATTTTGTTTTATTATTTGACTTATTTTATTATTTTACTTGATATTGTATAGATTCTGTGTGGATTTTTTTTACAAATCCATAATATGTACACATGTTTATAGCATACATGTAATATTCTGATAAAATTATATACTGTGTAATGACAAAATCAGAGTATTTATGATATTCATCATCTTAAATATTTACTGTTTATTTGTGTTTGGATCATTTTAAATCTTCTCTTCTAGCTATTTTGAAATATAAAATAAATTATTGTGAACTATATTCACCACAGTTATTAAATACTAGAACTTATTTCTTCCAATTGTATGTTTGTACCCATTAACCAGCCTCTCTCCATGCCTATCCCATCCCAAATCCTTTAAAACTTTGAACAACCACCATTCTGCTTTCTATCCCCATGATGTCAACATTTTTGTCCGCCACATATAAGTGAGAACATGCAACATTTGTCTTTCTGTGCCTCGCTTATTTCACTTACCATAATGACTTCCAGTTTCATTCGTGTTCCTACAAATGATAGAATTATGTTATTTTTGTCTGAATATTATTTTATTGTGTATATAGACCACAGTTTAAAAAATACGTATATTCACTGATGAACATTTAGGTTGATTCCATATCTTGGCTATTGAGACTGGTGCTATAATACAGATGGGGGTGTAGATATCTCTCTAATAAACTGATTTTCTCTCCTTTAGATAAATGCCTAGTAGTAGGACTGCTGGATCATATAGTAGTTCTATTTTTAGTTCTCTGAGAAACCTTCATATTATTTTTCATAATGGCTGTACTAATTTATATTCTCATCAATGGTGTATAAGAGTTTACTTTTCACCACATCTTTACCAACATTTATTATTGTTTGTCTTTGTGATAACAGCCATTCTAACTGGGATAAGAGACATCTCATTGTAGTTTTGAGTTGCATGTCCCTGATGATTAGTATTGTTGTGCCTTTCTGTTGCACATGCAGATTTCTTCTTAATATGTTTAAATTATTCGTTAAGAACTCAAAGGTATATTTGTTGCGATAGAAAATCTCAATTAGTACACTTACTTGAAAAATCTTTTGTCTAAATCAAACCAAATAAGTGTAAAATAAATGTACCTCTGTATATTAAAAGTTAAAATAAAATGTTATATATCTATAGATACATATATCTTCTGTAGATAGATAAAATATATCCCTATGTATCTATATATAAAAGAGATAAATGTGTCTGTTTATTTCTTCTTTGAAATGATTCTCTATGATAAATGACTTTTCCTATTAACTGCCTTACTAGTAGTCCTGGTGACGTTTAATAAAATCCTATGTGGTTTATTAAATGAGGAACATCTCTAAACCACTAAGTGTTAATCATGAAACCAAACAAATGTAACTCACTGTCATTCATTATACAACAAAATCAGGGGAGAAAAAATAGATATCACTTGATTTAGATAACAATAACTCATTTTTAAGGAAGTTACATAAATTAGATAAATTGGTATATATAGCCACATATAATGTTAGTAAAATTTAAAATGTTATATCCAGAGTGATATTAATTTGGCTAACAGTCAACTTTAGTAGAATGTTTCTCATTTTTTAGAGGGTGTCTGGGTTTGCAAAATATTTTTATGAATGATTCACTGTAGAGGCAAAGAGAGCAATGTCTATTCAAGAAATAAAGATAGCAATTAATTTGTTCAGAACAGAAAAATAATATATAAGCAGTTCTTTTTTTCTTATTTTTTAAATTTTCAATTTTTGTGGGTTCATAGTAGGTGTATAGATTTGTGGGATACATGATATATTTTGAAATAAGCATACAGTGTCAAATAGTCACATCATGAAGAACTGGGTATTCATTCCTTCAAGTATTTATTATTTCTGTTACAAACAATCCAATTAAACTCTTTTAGTTACTATCTTTTATTCTCCAACTTTTATTTTAAGTTCCAGGGTACATGTGCAGGATGTGCAGGTTTGTTACACAGGTAAACGTGTGCTATGGTGGTTTGCCACACAGATCAACCCATCACCTCGGTATGAAGCCCAGCGTGCATTAGCTATTGTACCTGGTGTTCTCTCTACCCTAACCCTCCCCAACAGGCCCCACTGTGTGTTGTTCCCCGCAGATGTGTCCATATCTTCTCACTGCTCAGCTTGCAATTACATGCGAGAGAATGTGTTGTTTGGTGTTCTGCTCCTGCATTAGTTTGCTGAGGATGTTGGCGTCCAGCTCCATTCACATCACTGCAAAGAAACATGATCTTGTTCCTTTTCATGACTGCATAGTATTTCATGGCGTATATGTGTCACTTTTTTTTTTTTTTGAGACGGAGTCTCGCTGTGCTCCCAGGCTGGAGTGCAGTGGCGTGATCTCGGCTCACTGCAAGCTCCGCCTCCCGGGTTCACGCCATTCTCCCACCTCAGCCTCCCAAGTAGCTGAGACTACAGGCGCCCGCCACCACGCCCGGCTAGTTTTTTGTATTTTTAGTAGAGACAGGGTTTCACCATGTTAGCCAGGATAGTCTCGATCTCCTGACCTCGTGATCCACTCGCCTCGGCCTCCCAAAGTGCTGGGATTACAGGCTTGAGCCACCGCGTCCGGCCACATTTTCTTTATCATTGATGGACATGCTATCATTGATGAGCATTTGGGTTGATTCCACGTCTTTACTATTGTGAATCATGCTACAATGAGCATATGTGCACATGTATTTTTATAATAGAATGATTTATAATCTTTTGGGTATGTATCAAGTAGTGAGATTGCTGGGCCAAACGGTATTTCTGCTTCTATATATTTGAAGAATTGCCACACTGTCTTCCACAATGGTTGAACTGATTTACATTCCCATCAACAGTGTAAAAATGTTACTTTTTCTTCACAACCTCCCCAGCATCAGTTGTTTCTTGACTTTTTAATAATTGCCATTCTGACTGGCATGATATGGTATCTCGCTGTAGTTTTTATTTGCATTTCTGTAATGATCAGTGCTGTTGAATTTTTTTTCATATATTTGTTGGCTGCATGAGTGCCTTCTTTTGAGAAGTATCTGTTCATGTTTTTAGCCGACTTTTTAATGGGGTTGTTTTTTCTTGTAAATTTAAGTTCCTTGTACACTCTAAATATTAGACCTTTGTCAGATGGATAGATTGCAAAAATTTTCTCCCGTTGTAGGTTGTCTATTAGCTCTGATTGCTCTTTAGTTTAATTGGATCCCATTTGTCAATTTTTGCTTTTGTTGCAATTGCTTTCAGCGAGTTCATCATAAAATCTTTGCCTGTGCCTATGTCCTGAATGACATCCTACAGCACAATTTTAGTTATTTTAAAGTGTACGATTAAGCTATTATTGACTGCAGTCACTGTTGTACAATCAAGTAGTATGTCTTAGTCATTATATTTTTTGTACCCATTAACCATTGTCACCTCCCCCTAATTCCCCTATTACTCTTTCCAGCCTCTGATAACCATTCTTCTACTCTCTATTCCCATGAGTTCAATTATTTTAATATTTGGATCCCACAAATAAGTAAGAGCATGTGATATTTGTCTTTCTGTGCCTGACTTATTTCACTTAACATAATGATCTCCAGTTCCATGCATGTTGTTACAAATAAAAGCATCTCATTCTTTTTTTTTTTTTAATCTGAATAGTATTCCCTTGTGTATATGTACCACATTTTCTTTATTCATTTATCTGTTTATGGACACTTATATTGCTTCCAAATCTCAGCTATTGTAAACAGTGCTGCAAAAAAATAGGACAGTATGGATTTTTTTTCACTATACTGATTTTCTTTCTTTTGGGTGTATACCCAGGTGTAGAATTGCTGGATCATATATTAGCTATATTTTTTGTTTTTAGAAGGATTACCAAACTGTTCTCCTTAGTGTTTGTATTAATTAACCTTTCCCCAAACAGGGCATGAGGGTTCTATTTTTCTCCACATACTTACCAGCTTTCGTTATTACTTGTCTTTTGGATATAAGCCATTTTAACTGGGATGAAATATTATCTCATTATAGTTTTGATTTGCCTGATTTATCTGATGATCAGCGATGTTGGGAACTTTTTGATATGCCTTTTTGCCATTTGTATGTCTTCTTTTGAGAAATGTCTATTCAAATGTTTTGCCCATTTTTTAATCGGATTATTAATTTTTTTCTTATAGAGTGGTTTGAGGTCCTTATATATTCTGGTTATTAATCCCTTGTCACATGTTTAGCTTGCACATATTTCCTCCCGTCCTGTGGGTTGCCTCTTCACTTTACTGATTGTTTTCCTTTGATGTGCAGAAGCTTTTTAACTTGATAAAATACCATGTGCCCATTTTTTTCTTGGTTGCCTGTGCTTGTAGAGTATTGCTCAAGAAACTTTTGCCCAGACCAATATCCTGGAGATTTTTCCCAATGTTTTCTTGTAGTAGTTTCACAGCCTAAGGTCTTAAAGACTGTAATAAATTTTGATTTGATTTTTGTAGATGGTGAGAGATAGGGGTCTAGTTTCATCATTCTTCTGCATATGAATATCCAGTTTTCCCAGCACCATTTATTGAAGAGACTCTTATTTTCCCAGCATATGTTTCTGGCACCTTTGTTGAAAATGAGTTTAGTATAGGTATGTAGATTTGTTTCTAGGTTATCTATTCTGTTGCATTGATTTATGTGTCTGTTTTTATGCCGATACCATACTGTCTTGGTTACTGTAGCTCTGAAGTATAATTTGAAGTCAGGTAATGTGATTCCTCTAGTTCTGTTCTTCTTGCTTATGATATCTTTGGCTATTCTGTGTCTTTTGTCATTCCATATAAATTTTAGGATTTTATTTTCTATTTTTGTAAAGAATGTCATTGGAATTTTTTAGGGATTAAATTGTATCTGTAGATTGCTTTGGGTAATATGGACATTTTAACAATATTGATTCTTCCTATCCATGCACATAGAGTATTTTTACATTGTTTGGTGTCCTATTCCATTTTTTTATCAATGTTTTATAATTTCATTATAGAGATCTTTCACTTCTTTGGTTAATTCCTAGTTATTTAATTTTATGTGTGGCTATTGTAAGTGGAATTATCTTAATTTTTCCTGATTTTTAACATGTTTTACTTAAAATTGTTATATTTTCTTGCTAAATTGACCCTTTTATCTTTATACAGTGACCTTCTTTGTCTCTTCTTAGAGTCTTTGTCTTTTGTCTAAGTATAGTGACTCTCGCTTTTTGTTTGTTTGTTTGTTTGTTTCCAATGGCATGAGGTATCTTTTTCCATCCCTTAATTTTTAGTCTCTGTGTGTTTTAGAAGTGAAGGATGTTTCTTGTAGGTGACAGATCAATGAGTGTTCTTTTGTTTATTCATTTAGCCACTCTGTCTTTTGATTGGAGAGTTTACTCCACTTACATTCAATGTTGTTATTAACAAGTAAGGACTTACTCCTGACATTTTGTTATTTGTTTTCTTGCTGTTTTGTGGTGTTCGCCTCTTAATTTTTTTTTCCTATCTTCCCATAGTGAAGGCAATTTTACCCTGTTATATAGTTTAGTTACCTGCTTTTTAAATTTTTGTTTATCTAGTGTATGTTTTTTTTTGTTTGAAGTTACCATGAGGCTTACAAATACTATTATTTGCAAAATAACCCATTATTTTCACCCAATAAAAACCTAACACTTTTTGAATAAACAAATAAACAAAAAGAAAACTAAGAAAATTATATACCCTAACTTCATCCTCTCACTTTTTTATTTTTTGTTGTTTCTATTTATGTATTATTGTATTGTGTATATCTTGAAAAATTGTTGTAGTTACTATTTTTGATTGGTCCATTGATTACTCTTTTTACTTGGGATAAGAGTAGTTTACACACCACAGTTATAGTGTTATAATATTCTGTGTTTTTCTGTGTACTTACTATTACCAGTGAGTTTTGTACCTTTGACATGATTACTTATTGCTCATTAAAATTTTTTCTTTCTCACTGAAGTACTCTTTTTTAGCATATCTTGTAGGACAGGTCTGGTGTTGATAAAATCCCTCAGCTTTTGTTTGTCTAGTAAAGTCTTTTTTTTCTCCATGTTTGAAGGATATTTTCCAGATATACTATCCTAGGGCAAAAGTTGTTTCCTTCAGCATCTTAAATATGTTGTGCCACTGTCTCCTGGCCTGTAAGGTTTCCACTGAAAAGTCTGCTGTGAGATGTATTGGAGCTCCATTGTATGTTATTTGTTTCTTTTCTCTTTCTGCTTTTAGGATCTTTTCTTTATTCTTGACCTTTGAGAGTTTTATTATTAAATGCCTTGAGGTAGTCTTCTTCGGGGTAACTCTGCTTGGTGTTCTGTAACCTTCTTGTACTTGGTTATTGATAGCTTTCACTAAGTTTAGAAAGTTATTATCCATTATTATCTTTTTGCATAACAACATAACCACATCTTTTTCTGTACCTCCTCTTTAAGGCCAACAACTCAGATTTGTCTTTTGGAGGCTGTTTTCTAGGTCCTACAGATGTGCATCATTGTTTTCTTTTCTTTTATGTTTTGTCTCCTCTAGCTCTATATTTTCTAGTAGCCTGTGTTCAAGCCCAGTAAATCTTTCTTCTGCTTTATTAATTCTATTAAAGGACCCTGATGCATTCTTCAATTTGCCAATTGCGTTTTTCAGCTCCAGCATGCCTGTTTGATTCTTTTTATTTCAATCTCTTTATCAAATTTATCTGATATAATTGTGAATTTCTTCTCTGTGTTATCTTAATTTTCTGTGTGTTTTTCCTCAACACAGCTATTTTGAGTTCTGTGTCTGGAAGGATACATAACTGTTTCTGCAGGATTTGTCCTTGTTTCTTATTTAGTTCATTTGATGAGGTCATGTTTTCCTGGATGGTGCTGATGCTACTTGATGTTCTTTGGTGTCTGGGCATTGCATATTTTGGTATTTATTTTAGTCTTTATTTTCTGAGCTTGTACCTGTTCTTCTTGGGAACGCTTTCCAGATATTTGAAAGGATTTGGGGGTTGTTATCTAAGCTGTATCTGCTTTAGGAAGCTCAGTAATGCTGCAGTTCTTGCAGACTCTTAGAGATTACTTCTTGATGGTCTTGGACAAAATCCAGCTGAATTCTCTGGATTACCGAGTGGAGATTTTTACTCTGTTCTCTTACCTTTTCCCCTCAAAACAGTCTCTCTCTCTGTTCTGAGTCACCTGAATCTGGGGGTGGAGTGACACAAGCTCTCCTGTGACCACCACCACTATGACAGCACTGAGTCAGCCCTGAAGCCAGCACAGCCCTGGGTCTTGCCCAAGGCCTGCTGTAACCACTCCCTGGCTACTGCCTATGTTCACTCAAGTCCCCTGGGCTCTAGAATCAGCAGCTGGCAAATCTAGCCAGGCTGTTTCCTTCACTTCAGGGTGATGAGATCCCTCACTCCTGCATGGATCCTGAAATGCCATCCAGGAACTACGGACTAGAGTCAAAATCCTTAAAATTGCCCCTGACGTTTTGTTGTACTGCAGCTGAACTGGCGCTTAAATCACAAGATGGAGTCCTTCTCACTCTTTCCTCCCTTTTCTAAAGGCAGAGGAGCCTCACTCCATAACCATCACCACAGGCCCATATGGAGTTCTGACAGACTACCATTGATGTTCTCTCATGGCCCAAGGTCTGTTACATCAGCTTGTGATGAATGCTGCCCAGTCTAAATCTCACCCTTCAATGTAGTAGGCAGGTCTAGAGTTGCTACTCAAGAGTGAAGTCCCAAAACCAGTGACTCCAAAGGCCTGCTTGGTGCTCTACCCCACCCTGTGGACATCTTAAAGTACTTAAAGTGAAGACAAGACAATGTCCCCTTTACTTTTCCCTCTGCTTTTCTCAAGCAGAAGGAATTTTACCCCATAGCCACCACACTGATAATGTCCTGAGTCACACCTGAAGCCAATGGATTACATAGGCTTACACAAGGCCCTCAACATAGTACTCAGGTATCATTGTTGGTTATTCAGGGCTCAGGGGTTCTTCAGGTAGCAGGTAATGAAAGCTGTCAGGAGAGTGGGTCTTTTCTTTGAAGGCATTGACCCAGGGTATGTCTAGGAATGTTGCCTTGAAACTATGGTCTGGAATAAGGCCTCACAACACTGACCAGTACTCTATCCTCTTTGGCTGAGCTCATATCCAAGATGCAATACAAAGTCCTCCCTACTCTTCCCTTTCCTCTCCTCAAGTAGAAAGAAAGTGTCTCTTTTGGAGCCATAATCTGTGCTACCTGGGGTTAGGAGAGAGGTGATGTCAGCACTTTCTTAGCTTCCCCAGCTGTCTCAGTGGGTCACATGCACCCCACTCCCTACCCCCTTCCAGTATATTTTTTCTCGGCCCCATTCAACCATGGACTCCACTAAGATTTTCAGTCTTTATGGCCTAGATTGCCTTTCAAGTTTACTTAGAGACCCAGATCCAGAGCAGATTGGCCTTTGGTGGGGAGGTTTGCAGGAACTCAAGTTCATACTTCTGGTTTCAGCAATTCAGCTTTGGCTGTAGCTGGTTTAAATGCTCCCTCTTTGGGTGAGCCTCAGGTGAGTTTGTTCTGTTTGTTTTTTTGTTTATTTGTTTATTTGTTTGTTTCCTGCTAACAGGACAGCACTGAGTTCAGTGTCTCATAATTGCTATGTTCTCCTTACCTCAGCAAACAGAGATGCTCTTCCCACCATGATGGGGGTGACTGGGGGATGGCAATGGCAATTAAACACTGTTTTATTTAAGTGAAAGCAAGTTTATTAAGAAAGTAAAGGAATAAAAGAATGGGTACTCCACGGGCTGAGGAGCCAATTAAAGACTAGTGTTTTTTAATCTTTTCATTTCCTCTTTCAGTGACACTTGGTTAAAACCAGATACTATAAGGGTTCACCTGATTTTTGTTTCTCATGGAGGTGTTTCTTCTTTGTAGATTGTTGTTAAATTTGTGGGTTTTTATGAGTGGTGAAGGGATGATCAGTGAGACCTTCTATTTTTGCCATCTTGCTTCACCTCTGTAAGTAGTTTTTTTTTGTTTTTTTTTTTTTTTTGAAAGAGTCTTGCTCTATTGACCAGGCTGGAGTGCAGTGGCATGATCTCAGCTCACTGCAACCTCTGTCTCCCAGGTTCAAGTGATTCTCCTGCCTCAGCCTCCCAAGTAGCTGGAACTACAGGCGTGTGCCACCACCCCCGGCTAATTTTTTGTATTTTTAGTAGAAATAGGGTTTCACCATGTTAGCCTGGATGGTCTCGATCTCCTGACCTCGTGATCTGCCTGCCTCGGCCTCCCAAAGTGCTGGGATTACAGGTATGAGCCAGCACGCCTGGCCAAGCAGCTCTTTAAATAAGGATTTAAACAACATGTCATTTGTCTTTTAAAAATGTTTTTCAAGTAAGAGAACTAATAAAATAGGAAAATAGTTTGAAAAAATGTTCATATTATAAAATCTGTTTAAAGAAAATACTAAAAATAATTACTTATATGCAATCTAAAACCTTCAAACATTTTGATATTTATATACCTAATGATTTTTTTTTTTCTGGCCACTGTTAGAAATGTGGTCCCTCTAGGAAATTACTATTTAGTTAAGATCTAAAAACAGTTGACAGACATTTCAGATTAAAACAAATTTTTCCAATGTGGTTTGTTAAATTATGGTTTATATCCACCAGAAATTCAAATAATGTAGTGCTAAAGGAAAGAGTCTGATTTTGAGTCTCTCTCCACAGAACGTATTGTATTTCTATATATGAAAAATGAAGTAAAAGATTTTAAGTACCCCAAATTTTGCCTAGTATTTGGTAGATTTCAATCCCTTATAAGTATTTCTCTTCATACACAATGCACTTAACATTCAAATGTTTAGGCTTGAATAACTCTTTAATTTCTGTAGCCGTGATAAAACAATAATGTATGTGTTTGTGTGTTTGTGTTTGATTTTAATATTCATTGATGAAACATAAATGTATGTCAATGTCTGCCACTTTTTTTTGTTGCCCAGCCAGTAACAGCCAGTCTCTTAGAAAGATTTGAGGCTGGGCGCTGTGGCTCACACCTGTAATCCCAACACTTTGGGAGGCTGAGGCCAGTGGATCATGAGGTCAGGAGATCGAGACCATCCTGGCTTACATGGTGAAACCCCATCTCTACTAAAAATACAAAAAATTAGCTGGGCATGGTGGCGGGCACCTGTAGTCCCAGCTATTCGGGAGGCTGAAGTAGGAGAATGTTGTGAACCTGGGAGGCGGAGCTTGCAGTGAGCCGAGATCGTACCACTGCAGTCCAGCCTGGGTGACAGAGCGAGACTCCATCTCAAAAAAAAAAAAAAGAAGAAACATTTGAATGCCAGGTTCTTGATTTTTAAATCATATTAGAATTGTTTAAGTGGTTTTTACATTTAGCAAAAACATTAACCTTTTGTGAAATAAAAATTACTACAGTAAGCTTTTTTGTTTTTGCTTTGACTTCCCTTTTTACTAAAGTGACATCTCCTCTGCTATTTCTTAATGATAATTTAGGTTTTATATCTTGTTGAATTAATAAAGGAAATGATTCTTAAGTGATCTTCAAGCTGTCCTTTCAGAGAGGCAGTCTGTATGCACAGTCCCTCTTGCTTGGAAATGAGGGCACTGAGACCCAGAGTCAACACAGAGTTTCCTACAAGTTCTTTATTGTCTGAGATTGAAACTCAAATAAAGCAAGGAATTCTTTATTTCTTGTCTCAGCAACTCTCATAATAAGAGAGGTTTTCTGAAAACTTTTTGGTACATAAAATATAAATAAAAACAAAAATGTAAGCATTCTATCTAGTTATGCAAATTTTCAGTCAAGCTCGACAGTAATTTCTTTTTCTAAAAAAATGGGAATCGCTGGAAGATAATATAAAATAACACTAGCATTTTCTCTCCCGTATTTTTGTTTACCTCCAAAGCAATGGTTTTGTGTACTAAAATATATTTACTGTCTTAGAGAAATATTCCTTGAGAATTAGGATAGTTTACATGTGTTTCCAGGCCTTGGTCAACTGCAGCTGACTCTGAAAGCCAGAACCAATCCCATTCATTCATTCATTCATTCAAAGACAGGCTCTCACTCTGTTGCCAGGCTGGAGTGCAGTGGCATGATTATAGCTCATTGCAGTGTCAAACGGGCTCAAATGATTCTCCCACCTCAGCCTCTTGAGTAGCTAGGTTTACAGGTACAATGCCACCTGTGGCTAATTTTACTCGTTTTAACTTTTTGTAGAGACAGGGTTTTGCTGTGTTGCCCAGGCTGGTCTTAAACTCCTGGCCTCAAGTGATCCTCCCATCTCAGCATCTCAAAGATCTGGGATTACAGGCATGAGCAACTCTATCTGGACCAGAATACTCTTAATGTGATACAAAAGTTTTATTTCTAAATTTGAAGGACTGTGGTTCAGACTATGGATTGCAGTAAAATCACAGCAATGTTGTTAGAACAATTTTCTTCTCCGTCCAAGTTTTGCTTTGACTTTGAATCAGTGTGAACCACATCGTAGTTATTGGCTTGCATTACCTTCATGCAGACTCTAATACAGCTGTGCGCATAGCAGTTGCTTGGAAATTTTGATTTGGCTATCTTTGGAACTGCTGTTTTAAGTATTTCTTAGTAGCTTTCCTTAGATGAAAAATATGTTAATGTATGAATATCAATGATATTCTGACTACAAAACAGACTGGAGAGACTTGTTTTGTAAGACTTAGATTTAAATATTTGCTCTATGATAAGCCAGTAGTACACCTTTCAAAAGTCACTTTCCTGAGCCTTTTTTCGTTCATCAGTATAATGTCAACAATATTATACTCCTCATTTCATATACTGTGAAGATTAAATAATGTATAATTATATCAACTATGAAGTGTTTATGGAGCACATGTAAATCTCACAATACCTCTATGGGAGGAGTATTACATGCTTTTTGTTTGTACAAATTTATGGAGTACAAGAAAAATTTTGTAACATCTATATAGCACATACTAAGTAAGGAGATTTAGGACGTCCATCACGAGGTACAATATATTTTTTTAAGTGTAGCCATCCTACACTGCTATTGTGTTAGTCAGGGTTCTCTAGAGGGACAGAAATAATAGTATATCTATGTTAAGTTTATTAAGAAGTATTAACTCACAAGATCACAAGGTTCCACAAGAGGCTGCTGCAAGCTAAGGAGCAAGGAAGCCAGTCCAAGTGTCAAAGCTGAAGAACATGGAGTCAAATGTTTGAGCGCAGGAAGCACCTAGTGCAGGAGAAAGATGTAGGCTGGGAGGCTAAGCCAGTCTAATCTTTTCACATTCTTCTGCCTGCTTTTTATTCTGGCTGCACTGGCAGCTAATTAGATTGTGCCCACCCAGATTAAGGGTGGGTCTGCTTTTCCAGTCCACTGACCCAAATGTTAATCTCCTTTGGCAACACCCTCACAGACACACCCAGGATCAATATTTTGAATCCTTCAATCCAACCAAGTTGATACTCAGTATCAACCATCACAGCTGTCAAACATTAAACTTATTTTTTCTATCTTTCTGTGTATTTGTGCCCTTTAACTCATTTATCTTTATCCTGCCCTCTCCCCAAGACTCATCCTTCCAAGTCTCTGTTATCTGTTTCCACTCTCTACCTCCACGTGTTCAAAACATTTGGCTCCCACATACAAGTGAGAACATTCAATATTCGTCTTTTTACACCTGAATTATTTCACCTAAGATAATGGCCTTCAGTTTCATCCATGTTGCTGCAAGCAAAATTATTCCACTATTTTGTGGCAGACTAGTATTCCACTGTGTTTTTAATCTATTATACTGCATTTTTAATCTATTTATTCATTGATGAACACTTAGGCTGATTTCATATCTTTGCTCTTGTGAATAGTGCTGTAATAAACACGCAAGTGCAGGTATCCCTGTGATATATTGATTTCTTTTCCTTGGGGAAGATACCTAGTGTTGGGCTCCTGGATCTATTAGTACTTCTGTGTTTAGTTTTTTGAGAAATCTCCATACTGTTTTCCATAGTGGCTGTAATACCTGACATTCCCAACAACAGTGTATAAAAATTCCCCTTCTCTGAGTTATAGTCAACATCTGTTACTTTTAGTCTCTTTAACTAAAGTGATCCTGATGGAGGAAAATGATATCTCTGTGGTTTTGATTTGCATGTCTCTTATTATTGCTGATGTTGAGCATTTTTTATATACCTGATGGCTGTTTTTTGTCATCTTTTGAGAAATGTCTATTCATGTCCCTTGGCCACGTTTTAATGGGATCTTTATTTATTTTTTTTTTTCCTTTTGAGTTGTTTGAGCTCCTTATATATTCTGGATATTAGTCCCCTGTTGCATATATCGTTTACAACTATGTTCTCCCATTCAACAGGTTTTCTGTTTATTGTTGATTATTTCTTTGGTCCACAGTAGCTTTTCAGTTTCAGTCCCATTTGTCTGTTTTTGTTTTTGTTACCTGTCTTTTGAGGTTTTAGTCATAAGTTAATTGCCCATATCAATATCCATGAGAATTTTCCCTAGGTTTTTTTCTAGTATTTTAAACTTTA